>NC_048444.1:13535764-13835764 GCF_004353265.1 Vitis riparia
TTTTGAATTCAGAACACCATTGCACCAATATGATTAGCATTACCGGCGCATCATAGACAACTCCTTCCTCCTTGCTGTCAGCTTTGAATTATCTCTTAGTGAAAGTATTTGATGGTGCTTCTATTTTCAAGGGTGTTGTTCTCCTCTGGTTGCTTCTATGGTGGAATTTCCTTCATTGGATGGAGAGTCTTCTTATGATGTTGGACTCTTTCATAAAAAAACCCACAATCTTCCAAGTATAATATGACAAATTTTATTGGCAAACCATCACACCATTTAGATATCTCAAAATTATTATTAAAATTAAAAGTTACTAGACGAAGAGAACTCATTGAAATAGAGGGGTCATCTACCTATGCTATTTGATAGGGATTTGGATGATTCTCTATCTTTAGATTAACTTCTCAAAAAATGTCTTTAAAGCTATGTTGGAACTACTGCCTCTATCAATAATCATAGCAAATAGTCTCCCTTAGCAAGGAACACAAGTTTAGAAGATGCTAGTATGCCTCCAATCCTCCTCTTTGTTTGCCTTTGGTTTAGTCACCAAAATTGCATTAAAAAAATTATAGCCTTCAATTATTGTTGCACAAATTGTTCCACTCCTCAAGTGGAATGCATTTTCAAGCCAAAAGCTTCTAATACCAATATTGGTGTAGGATAACCATAGGTGTACAATAAACTAAAATGGCTAAGGCTTAAATCTTTTAGGATATAAGGAGAGGAACAAGTAGTGAAATTATGATGGTAGGGAAAAGAAAAATAAAATATAGAGAAGAAAAAATAAATAAAGAAGAAAGATAGGAAATCTTAGAGTTTGGCTAAAGCCTTATTGGAGTCTCACCTAGAAAAGAAAAGATGGAGCCTCACCATTCGAATGTTGAAAGGCTTGTAGCAAATTTATGTTATTAATCGTTCATCATTTTTTTATTAATCTCATTTTACAATAATTAGTGTTATGGATAAACTTTAGAAAACCGTAGAACTAAATAAAACCAGGAAAAAACAAACCTAGCCTATATAGTAGCTCAATAGGATTCTTATTTCTTTTTTGAACTCTTAAATTTCCCAACTTCCAAATAATGGAATTGAAAGAAAAGAGAAACTTTCTTGTTAAAGTTAGCAACTTCAAACTTATTAAAAACTTCTTGTAATAAAAAGAAATTTTGAAGAAAAAAGACTTTCTAGATTCTAAAAAGGATTCATATAGAAACTTTAGAAGACTTTGGAGACTCCTTCTCATCAACTTTCCTTTGGTTTCTGAAATTATCTCCTCCTTCCTTTGAGGATTTCATTTCAGCATGATAGTATTCAAAATTCAACTTCTAATTTGGAAAGAAGGCATGGGAAAATGTAATCTTTATTGGGAAATTATGTAATTTATGTTATGGACTTTCATTTGAATAAACAATTGTAAGGTAATTTGTTATGAATCTTACAATGAATCAATAGCTCCAAATCCCTTCCATGTTTGCAAGTCATGTGAAGTCCCACAACTTAAAATACATTGAAATATACTGTATTAGGAGTCTGGTAAAATAGTAAAATAAGTGATGAAAGAAAAAGATGAATTTTGACCTTTTGATATTTTAGTGCTTGATTTCTACATGATTAACATGTCATGCAGGCCTTATTCCTTAAGGTGTATAGGCATTGTGATTGAGCCTCAGACATGTACTTGAGCTGTTTCTCAAGGTGCAAGTTTCACAGGCCTCAGCGGAGCATCTCTAGTGATATATTGTAATGTGCACTATATTGATTTCTTATGCTTTATTTCTTGAACTTCTTCTATAGCACATGCTCTTCTTTAGGTGTATACATAGGTCCTCTCTGATCATATGTTCTTTATTCTTTATTCTTTATTCTGTTTTCTTCTGTGTAATGATATTTAGTGATTGAAAAAGGTCATATTGCACTTAGGTTCAACAAAGACTAGGTATTTTTTCTCTTAGGTCTGGATTTTTTGGTTTGGCATATATCATGTGTTGAAGCTTTATATCTATTCTCAGGTTTGTATCCATTCTGGATGTGCTCCCTTGAAACCAGGTGCTGACAAATCTGAATCAGCTATTCAAAATGCAAACAGAGCAAGTGGAGGGATATTTGATAATTCAACACTGATGGTGGCAAGAAAAAATCAGGTTTCCTCCTCTCCTGTTAAATCATCCTCATGCCATGTCAAGGGCAACGTCTGTGAACCTTCTCAAAACAATGCATGCACAAATAAGGATCTCAAATCAACAAGAAAAACTGCCCAGTCCACCGATTCTCCAATTTCTGATCAATTAAATGATGGAATGTTGGATTCGTTAGCTTGCAAGGAACAATTTGCTATCTCTGAAGACTGCATTACCGATAAACCTGAGGGGTCAAAGAGGAAAGGAGATCTTGAGTCAAGATGCAGTTGGAAATGGCTCTTTCTGCAACAGCAGTTGGGATCAATGAGATTAATGGAGGTTCAAATGTGAAAGAATTATTTAGTGAATCATCAAGTTTCTCTTCCCCTCTAAAAAGGGTGAAAAGAATCAAAATTGAAGAATCTCCAACCCCCTCCCAGGGGATCTCTACTGCAGTTGGATCTAGAAAAATAGGAGCTCCTTTGTATTGGGCAGAAGTCTTCTGCACTGGAGAGAACTTGACAGGAAAATGGGTGCATATTGATGCTATTAATGCAATTATTGATGGAGAGGAGAAAGTAGAAGCTGCAGCTGCTGCATGCAAAACATCTTTGAGATATGTAGTTGCCTTTTCTGGAAATGGGGCTAAAGACGTGACACGCAGGTTTGCATTCTCTGCATTTTTTTACTTCTGCTCTGAACGTCTACAAACATTCTTACCTTTTAATTGAGACATGAGTTTGATGGTTTTAAATATATATTATCAATTTGCTAAACAAGAGAGTGAGTTTGTTTCTTTTCTGCATCAGCTTCTGAATGATTTCTAGATAATGAATTGATTAGTCTCTAATGAAATACTACTTTTTGAATATAAGCCAACTTACATTTGATGAAACTTTCTTTGAGCTTAAATAAATTTTGTGTTAATTTATTGAAAATAAACTGATTTGTGCATAGCAGCAACTTGATTGTTTATCTTTATTTAAATTCTAATTTATGATAACTTTTTTGGATTTCTGGTACAGTTTTCATGTATAAATAGCTTAAGTAACATCAATACAGATATGGGGCTTATCTAAGAGATCATCTCATCAATTAGGAGACACTGCAATTCTCATCTTGTGAGGTCAGGTCTAGTAGGAATCTCTCATCAATTGGGAGATTGTCTGAGATCCTACACCCTGGGGGTAGTTCTCATGGTTTTTTCTTTACAAATTAAGGCTCTCATTGGTCAATAGTTTTGGGGATTTCCTTAGGAGCAAACTTCTTGATGGTACTTGATTATCAAAAGCAGGTATGGTTTGCAAAATAACAGTTGCAATACTAATTTTCCAACTGGTTTTTCTCATTGTTGTCATCAGAAAAGTTCTTGCCAAAAGAAAGCTACCATCATTTTTATCACCTTTAAGAATCATTGTTGGGAACGGTTCTGTTGGCTGATTGTGATTGAAATTTACAGCTTATACAAGCTATAAATTAATGATAAATTAGAGCTATAAATTAGGGATTCCTTGTTTCTATAGTTGATTAATGGTGTCTACATTTTGATGTATTCTAGGATTATTTTCCTTTATTGTTTTCCTTGTAAACCCTATATATATATATATTCATTGTAAATTCCTCCATCAATGCAACAAATACAATTCCATGATTCTTCACAAGTTCTAACATTTCCTCACATGTTAGAAATTTCATGATGGAGAAATACTTTACTTAAACTTCTCTCTTGAATTGAACGGCTTCTTCTTGTTGGAACTAATGCAGAAACTCAATAAGGAGAAAATCAGAGAGCTGTGGCTTCTCTTCCATTCACCGGATAGGGTCCATTTGTCCAATTCTATTTTGGTTGAGTTTTCTGGATAGAAGCGGGGTTTCATTTTCTAACTCTATCTTCAAGTACCTCATCACAACTGATAACATCACCATTTCCCATCTAATAAAATTTTACTTGAAAAACAAAAGGCTGTACCAAAACTCAAAGCCTCAACATATCTAGTAGTATAGAAGAAGGTGAATACCCATGTCTTGCTTTAGTTTCAGAGTTTAGAGAGCTGTTGATCTTGGTAGGGATGTTCTATGTATGACTTATGGGGAAACATTGAAACTTTTCTCCATTGCCCCTTGTTTATGAGCTATAGCAAAGGCTTTTCGTTTTGGCTAAAATCCTTGGGTTCTAAGTATAGTTTTATAACATGCTGATTTGTTGTTTGAGGATTTTGGTGAGAGCACGAGGAGTAGAGTTCTATGGTACTATGGGAATCCTGTTTTTTTTTTTTTTTTGATAGGAAACGATAACGGAATATATTGATAAAAAGAAGATACAATTAGAAGGATGAGAAATCCTCCCACCAAAGAAAAACAAGACTACAAGTAATCAAATATAAGAAATACAACGAGAAAAAGACTAACGGCCTATTTACACACCGCTAACCAATTAAGTTGTAACACGTTAAGAGGTGTCCCCTTAAAAACCTTAGAACAAAAAGCCCATAGAGAAGCCAAAAAACGAATAGAATCCCAAAGATACCCTTAATTCCTTGCTTTATCCTAAAAAATCCTTGCATTCCTTTTCCGCCACACCACCCACATTAACGCGATGCACGCGTCTTGCCATAAAACGACCCCTCTCTTAGAAGATCCGAAACCATTAAAATTAGTAAAAAACATGTCAGATATGCTCCTTGGGGAAACCCAATCCATCTTTGCTGACTGAAATAATCTGTGCCACAACCCCTTGGTCAAAGAGCAATGGAGGAAAAGGTGATCTACTGTTTCTCCATGCTTCATGCACAACTTACATATGTCGGGACTAAGTGCTTGTGGGGTCTCCTCAATTGTAGCAAGTCATTAGTATTAACCTTCTTGTGCGCCACCAACCAGACAAAGGACTTGACTTTGAAAGGACTTGAGAATTCCAGACAAACTTAGTAGGGAACACTGGAGGCGACTCAAAATATTGGGATAAGGCCAGAAAGAAAGATTTGACTGTGAAAAGACCTGAAGGAGATAAGGACCATGATCTCTTATCTGGAACCGAAGGAGATATGTGTAGACGATCAAGAGACCGCATAAGGCTTTCTAAATCTTCTATCTCAGGATCAGTAAGATTTCGGCGAAAATTGAAATTCCAAGAGAAAGGACGGGAATATCCGAGAATTGATGAAATAGGAACATTTTTATCCGTGACTACGCTAAGTAATCTTGGATATTGTATCCCAAAGGTTGATCCCCCACCACAAGTCATCCCAAAACCGAATTCTATCCCCGTCCCCTATCACAAACCGAGTAAATTTGAAAAACTCTTGGAAGACTAGTGCAATGGCCTTCCAAGGACAACGATGAGACCATCTAACAATATTGTTGACATCCCAGCCATTGGAGTGAGAACCATAAATGCTTAAGATAACCTAATGCCACAGAGCAGAACCCTCCCTAGGATATCTCCACAACCACTTCCCTAAAAGAGCGACATTCCTCATAGAAATCTTTCCGAAACCCAAACCCCCTCTCGACTTCGGTTTGCACACAACATCCCAATTAACCAAATGGTCTCTTTTGCCTTCCCCTACGCCTGACCAAAGAAATTCTCTTTGCATTCTCTCAATTTTTGCTGCCACAGAGGCGGGAATCTTAAAAAGGGAGAGAAAGTAACAAGGCATATGGTTAGACAAGATTGAATGAGAGTTATCCTACCTCCAAAAGATAAATACGCCTTCTGCCACCCATCTAATCTCCTTGATATCCTCTCAATCACAGGATCCCAAAAGCCACTCGCCTTAGGATTCCCTCCCAGAGGAAGACCTAGGTAAAGTATAGGCCACCCAGAAGCCTTGCAGTCAAGCATCTCGGCCAGCCTAGAAAGGTGATTCTGTTCAATATTAATGCCATAGATGTTGCTTTTGTCAAGATTAACTTTCAAACCGGAAATACATCCAAACACTAGCAGAACATTCTTAAGCGTCATTATATCCTCTTCTCAAGTACTGGAGAAGAAAATGGTATCATCTGCAAATTGTAAATGGGATACCCTTGTTCTGTTCCTACCCACCCTGAATCCTTCCAAGACGTTTCTCTCCTCAGCTTTCAATAACATCCTACTCAATACATCTGCCACTATAGTGAACAAAAAAGGTGATAAAGGGTCGCCTTGTCTTAAACCTCTAGATGCCTTAACCCACCCTTTCGCATTACCGTTCACTAGGACTGCATAAGAAACCGAGGATAAGCAACCTCTCATCCATTTCCTCCATCTAAGACTAAACCCTTTCATCTCCAACACATGATCCAAAAAATCCCAACTCACATGGTCATAGGCCTTTTCAAAGTCAATTTTGAATACAACTCCTTCCTCCCCTGCTCTTCTTTTCTCATCCACTATCTCATTGGTTATGAGAACTGCATCCAAAATTTGTCTCCCTTGCACGAAGGCTCCTTGAGTGGAATGAATAGTCTCGTGAAGTACCCCTCTTAGTCGCCCTGCTAACACTTTGGCTATTATCTTGTAAAGACTAGTGATCAAGCTAATGGGTCTAAAGTCTGAGATTCTCCTTGACATGCTTTTTTGGGTAACAAAACTATAAAGGAAGCGTTGGTGCTCTGATTGATAATTCCGCTCCTATGGAATTCTGCAAACACTCTCACTATATCCTCCTTTATCACTTCCCAACAGTCTTGAAACACTGCAATGGTAAAGCCATTCGGTCCAGGAGCCTTATCCCTATCCATCTGAAAAATGGCCTTATAAATCTCTTCTTCAGTAAAGGGGGATTCCAATCTAGACGCATTCTCACCAGAAATAGGGGACCAATCTAAGCCTTCCACTCTCCACGATTCTCCAGAAGGACTCGCGTAAAGCTTTTCGAAATACCTTAGGATCTCTCCTCTTTTATACTCTCTGGATTATTCAACATTAGACCACTTTCATTCTCCAACTCCTTGATAAATTTCCTATTTCGCCTGCCATTGGCCACCTTATGAAAAAATTTTGAGTTGCAATCCCCTTCTTTTACCCATTTCACCCTAGCTTTTTGTCTCCAATGTATTTCTTCTCTCAAAATCAACTCCTCTAGCTCCCCTTTTCTTAAAGCTCTTTGGACTAAAAGTTCATGGGATAGTCCCCCTTCTTGCTCCAAGGAATCAAAGTTAGCTAAAACAGATAATATATCTTTTTTCTTTTTACTTAGCTCTCCAAAAGAAGTCTTATTCCACTCTTTCAATTTGGCTTTAACGAACTGTAATTTCCTCATGAACTTGTGTCCTTCCCACCCATTTCCTTGAAACTCTCTCCACCATCTTCCAAAATTCTCCTTAAAGTTAGAATGTTGCAACCACATATTCTCAAACCTGAAAGGCGTTGGTCCCCACTTGAATGGACTGGTTTCCAAAACAATCGGCCAATGATCCGAAGTCCACCTTGGCAGTACTCCTTGAAGACTTTGAGGAAATACTTGTTCCCACTCATTTGAGTACAAGAAGCGATCTAATCTCTTGCATACTGGATTCTCTTGCATGTTTGACCAAGTATATGATGCGCTCCTTAAAGGTGAATCTATCAATTCGCAATCTCTTATGAAGTCATCAAAATCCTTCATGCTTGGGGTTAATCTAGAACCACCCAATTTTTCTGAACTTCTCCTTATAACATTAAAGTCACCGCCCACACACCAACGCGGATGAGAGAGCCCAACAATGTCTGAAAGCTCCACCCAAAAATCCTTCCTTAGAGCTGAGTTGTTTGGGCCATAAACTGCAGATAACGACAAAGATTCGCATCCATCCAACGCGAACTTGATTGAGACCGAAAATGAGCCTAACACTACTTCCTCCCTACGCAACTTTTTAGAGTCCCATATGACCAAAATCCCACCCGAAGCCCCACTTGCCGGAAGAGTTGCCCAATCTTTATTTCTGGCTGACCAAACACTACCCACAAACCTTCTGTCACACTCCTCCTTTTTAGATTCTTGAATCATCACTACATCCGGCTTTTCTGATCTTAGAAAATCCTTAACCACCCTTCTCTTTTTCTTAGAACCCAAACCCCTGGTATTCCAACTGACTATCTTCATATAAAACTCTCTGACCCTGATCCCGGACCAAATCCAGTTGGTCTCACAATCCTGTAGAGCATCTGCTCTTCCTCCTGGAATATACCTTGATATCCAGAGACTTTAAAACCTCACGTACTTTTGCCATTTTCCTAGGGGATAGTCCTTCTATTTGGAACTCGCCCGGAGGAGAGCCCGTAATGGCTCCTAGATTAACTGCAGCCTGACTGGAAACTGAGAGAGGGTTGACGCTCTCACACATCTGGTTGGGACAAGCAGGCTGGGTCACCTCCATTTTTGAAATAGGGATATCAACAGGATTTTGACCTTTGAAAGCATCGTTGACTCTTTTGAAAAAAGATTTGGAATTTACTCGGTTTTCCGTAGGAGCCAAAGATTGAGAAACTGAAACGGGAAGCATGGGGGTAGAAGGACTCAGAATGGGGACGGAAGGGTTCAAGAGGAAATTAGTGAAGCCACTAGAAGAGGGAATAAGTTGCTGGGAAGACTGAAAAAGTGAAGGAGTTACCTCCAGAGACTCCACCACCATCGAACCACAATTCCCCAACAAGTTAGGCCCTTTACCTCTGGTTTCTGGCGAAGAAGGCATAACCATGGCTGCTGAGCCACGAGGAATAGATCCCACTCGGCCCAAAAATCCTTCCATATCTTCGTCAGATGAAGCTTTGTTCGAAATCTCTTCCTTTCTTGGCTCCGAAGCCCTTTCCCCTAAATTCTTCTTGTGAATCCTTGGAAATCGAGGAGAAAAAAGAGAGCTTGCACTTAAATCTCTTTTCGCCTGAGATTCGGCACCTGAATCTTCTGCCCTTAAGTCCTCTTCGCTATCCACCTTGGTTTTTCCGCGCGAAATGGGCTCGCTGCTGCATCGTATTCCCCGTCGGTGCTCTGAGCTTGGGGGAAAGAAGGTTGCCCACAGCTTCCTTGAACCTTGCATCGCCTTCTTCTTCGCTATCCTGCTCGACTGGACCTCGAGGAGTCCGGGGTCTGATTTCCCCTTCTCGTTTGCAGAAGACGAGTCTTCTTCCTTGCGTAACGAAGCCCCAGACTCAAATGGAGTGAACCCTTCTGGGCTTAGGCCCAACCCCATTGGGCCTTTAAGCTTGCAGCCCGTTGTATCTACTTTTAGCCCAGGCCTTGCCAACGACTGGGCCCTCCTCTCACAGGCCCGACGGCCCACACCGTTGATATCTTCATCTTCTCCGGCCCACTTTTCTCCTGCTACTTCGATCCCGTCCATCCCATCTGTTTTCAAACAAGACTGAGACGGGAGCTGGTAGCCCTTGTCACATTTGCCGGCTGAGGTAAGCATAGCCTTACCCTTTTCTCCCTCCTTCCTTTGTCTGCTGTCTTCCCCGACACGATATCTCTCTTCCGCCGTTGATCTTCCACTCTCCCCTCGTCTTCCTCCACCTGTCCCCGAGTGAGAAGCGACAGCCACCCGAGTCGACTCACCTTTTTCGCCACCTCTCCTTCTTTCTTCATCTCCGACCACTACGACGACGACTGTAAACACCCAATCCCCATCGGACACTTCTATCAGAGCTGGAAGGATTGCCTTATCCCTCATTGCGATCTTTAACCTCGCCCTTCTGAGATCGAACAGCTTCAACGTGCGCCAATCGATTTCATTTACTGTCCCCCATTGCTCCACAATCTTCTTCAGGTGTACCTCCGACCATAGGTGAAATGGCAGCCCCCTTAATTCGATCCAACCTTCTCTGAACTTCCCGTCTATTTCCGCGTTCTCCTTCGGCGACCATCTTCGCAACTGGATGAAGTTCCTTTCCCCAACCTTTATCATCCTCAAATCATGGAGAAATATGGCTTCCTCGATTGTTTCAACAAAGAATACACCATTTCTATCTGAAATGGGTACAACCGTTACAACGCCTTTCTTCCCTAAGCTTCTCGCCACTGATCTTCCAACCTCAGCCCAATTCTCCCTGTCAAACTTGCTTTCACACACCACAGCTCGCGCCCATCTCCCAATTGGAACTAGACCACCTCTTCTTGGTCCTTCATCACTGACTACCTTCGCAAATGATCTGTGCATCGATCCTTCGTACTTGTGAGGCCAGCTTTCCCCTCTTATATTCCTTCCCTTTTCTATTACATTCGGATAAGGGGCCATCAACAGAGACAATAACGCATTTTTTATATTCTCCCAACCACTGCCCTTGTCACCCTCAGGAATGATCAGAACGGAAGGCTTTCTGTTGGTAATAAACTCCGTGATCCTAATAAACCTTCCATGGTTGTTGAAGCCAACTTCCATCAGATGCACCCTGCTTTTTCCTCTGAATTTTTTGTTGAACCCCATATGACTCTTCAAAGTTAAAGCTTTCGTCAAGTAATCAACCAACCACCCAACAGCTTCCCTTTCAAAACTAATGCGAAAACAGAGCCTCTACTTCTCTCTGTTATCGAGCATCATTTGCCTCCTTGCTCGCCTTCTTCCAACCTGATCAGGAAAGTCTTCCTCTCAACCAAAACCTTCATCATCCTCTTTGACATCCAACAACTGAATTCTAACCCATGGGAATCCTGTTTTTATTTTGATATTTAGAGCATATTGCAAAATTTTGTACGAAGGCATTGGGCTCCTAGATAAGCTGTGTTAGAAAATGTTTTTTCCTCATATCCCTTTAGGTGCTAGTAAGCAAAGGATTTCTTGACATTCTATTGGTCTCATATATTTGGATTAAAAAATACTTGTTTAGCCAACCTGAGGAAAATGAGTATTCTTTTCTCTTGGTCCTTTCTCATGATTTCTTCAAATTAGATTGTTATGCTTGTACTAGGCTAACTCAGCTAGGGGTTGGGTGGCTTTTAGGCATTACAAGAAACAAAGTTATCAGTAGCTTCAAAATCTACCACATATTGGGATGATCGATGTTTCTCTAGGAAGGTTTAAACGTGGATTCTAGTCTTTGCATGTGGCAAACCTTGTTGTGAAAAGAGATTCCTTTATTAGTTTTTTTGTGGCTGGGAGAAAACTTGATTTCACATAATAGGAGATTACCTGTAATTGTAAATATTGTTAACCTAGAATAGACTATTTCATTGGTGAAGTAATCCCTAATTTTTATGAATTCAAATTAGGATAGACAATTCCTTAATTATAGGGATTTAATATTCTAGATGGGGTAGAATCTTGTGGATCCACATTTTTCACGTGCGTGGACTCAATAGCAAGACTCATTTTTATTGGTGGGTCCAAAACGGCGTCGTTTTGGCCCTTATTAATTTTAAAGGAACAGGCCAAAACGACGTCGTTTTGGAGCCTGTTCCTTTAAAAAAAAAAAACAGGCCAAAACGATGTCATTTTGACCTGTTCCTCCCTTCTAGCTCCCTTTTCTGGTCTTTCTCAACCTGAGACCACTCCCAATTGTGCCCTAGCCTCAGCTGTGCTGGAGAAGTGAAGAAGAAGAAGAAGAAGAAGAAGAAGAAGAAAAATAGGGGAAAAATAGGAGAAAAATAGAAGAAGTGAAGAAATGATGTGATTAAATTGAAGTTTTGGATGATATTTGATGATTTATGTGTTTAGGATAAATAAATGATTGTTAAATTTGATTATATTATATTAAAATATATATGTAAATTAGGGTGCGCCTCACTTCACTAAAGCCCGCACCTCAGGCTCCAGGACTACTTTGCGCCTTTGTTTGCCTTGAGCCTTTTAAAACTATGGCTTTGGGCAAGGTTGCAGCATAAACAATTTCAATGGCCCTCTTTAGTGCAGTGCACTCAACTAATCTATCATTGATAAAAAGCACCATTGTTGTCTTCTTTGCTATGTAATTTGAATTAGAGATGAAACCATCCATCTCAAAGACTGAACTAGAAACATCATCATCTACAGCTTCAATTTTCATAAGATTGTGAGCAACTGAGACCCCAAAGACAGATCTAATTTCATCAAGTCTCGAAGATGTGGCAACTGTATGAACATCCGCTCTGGCAGCTCCATGCTTTCTGCAAGAGAAGTTGACATTAATGTGATGAATGGAAAATCGGCTTAGCAGGTCTAATCTTTGGATAATCATCAGCTGAATTTTGCAGCGTTTTCCTCCTGGCAGTAATGTTATAAAATAGATTTTCAATCATTATCTGAGTTCCCTTTACAGCAGCACAAGCCTTTGGTTCATGCTCCATGACACCATCTCGATAAGATACCCTGTGACCATGCAACTGACCTGCCGTAATGATGGTGACTGTAACATGACCCACATAGGTCATGCTCGCCAGCGCCTCTCCTCTGAACCCCATCAACTTTATCGACTGTAAATCTTCAAATTCTGACAACTTCGATGTAGTGTGCCTCTCGCAGAGTATGGGCAAGTCCTTGTATCTGATGCTGTGGCCGTCGTCGGAGACTTGGATGAGCTTGAGGCCGCCGTCTTTTATGATGACATTTATGGACGTGGAGTGGGTGTCGAGGCTGTTCTCGACGAGCTCCTTCACAGCGGAGACTGGCCGCTGGATGACCTCTCCGGTGGTGATGCGGTTGACGACCGACTGGTCTAGACGGTGGCCGAATGGCTTTTGCTTCTTCCTCTTCCATCATTGTTGGAGGAGGCTCCTCACAAGGCTCTCTTTCCACTTCCATTGTGTCTGCTCTTGTTTTACTCCCTTATGCGTGTGCCCTTTTTCGGTTGCATGGTGGATCTATTCCCTCAGGAATTTCTGGTGTGTGTGTATTTTAAGTGGCAGATCCCATCTTTCCAATGGTCGTTTCCATAATCACTAAACAAACTGTTGCCTATAGCAGGTGTGCTTGAATCTGCACCACCATCAGATGGAGGAACAGAATTGAGGTAGGATTCTCCCATCTTTGAGAGGCAGGTAAGAACCTCAGAAAGCACTGGAGCAGAGGATGCAACTTTAGAAGCAAAATCTGTTGATAGTTTTGAAAATGCTTCAAGTAGTGGCTCTAGTACCGATTTAATAAATTCAGCATAAAGTTGATGAATTGTTCAAAAGAGAGCGATAAAAAATATCAGAATCACCAGATTTGGAGATGAGAATGATCGAATTGGAAGGGTTTCCTCAGCATCCAAACAGTCCACGTTCCATCACCGTCACTCTCATCGCCTCCATGTGCGTGCGTGGATCTTTGTGAACATGGCAGATGGTTTCTTCCCCTGTAGACCAGCAGTGTGGATCTCTCCTTGGTTCTCCACCCTTCTTGCCCCAAACAGAACTGTCCACCATTCTTCATTCAACATACAACCTTGCCATTCTGTTTGTATCCAAAGACGAGATCTATCCAATGATGCAGATTTTCTGAAACAAAATCGGATTCTAGTGCTTCTGTAAGCTTCCTGATAAACTCTCTCGCACTGCCTTTGGCCCAAGGAGGTAACGCAACATCACCGACCTTTTCTCCTGATCGTTTTTCTCCTAGGTCAAGATTGAAACGATTTTCCAAGAACTCTGGCATGTAGAAGAATTCTGGACTTGGTTCCTTCACATCTGATGTGTTGCCCTTCCCAGCCACATTTAACCATGTATCTCTTATACTATTGAAGAGACGATCAGCATGGTCAAATTGACCACCTTGTAACTTTTTGATTCTCTGCACTGAATGGTGGCAGGCGTCGTAGATCCAATAGGACCATTCCCGCACTAGAATAATGAGAACCCTAATGAAATTTGGGGACCTCCCATTTTTCCTTTTTTTACTCCAATCTTCCCATGTATCTCTCCGTCCATGGAGATTGCGTCTCTCCAAAAATTCCTTTTTGTATGGAAGTTTCCATATATTCTTCTATGGGCAGCAACTTCTTCCTCTTCCTTGTAGCCGTGTCTTCCTTATATGCATGGTGGAGGTAACATTATAAAAAAAAAAAAAAAAAATGCAGTTGTCACTTTCCTTTCTCTAAAATTCTGGTGATCCTCCTTCCAAATAGATGACAACCCGTTTCCTCATGCAAAAAATCTAGGAAATATGAGTTAGAAAACTTATAATATAATAGTATAAAATAAAATAAAACAAAAATAATAAAATAAATAAATAAATAAATAATAAAAAAAGAAAGCCACATAGGCCACAAAAGTCATGCAATTCATGCAACCATGCAAGTCATGCAAAAATAAGTGAGTCTAAAAGTGTGCCTAAGTGACCTAGGGTGAATGTGTGCAAGCTGGAAGGTGTCTAGGATGTTTAGGACAGTGCCTAAGTCTAAATTAGGGTTGCCAAGGGTCGTAATGGGGTTAGATAAATCTCTCAATCAGAGTCTCCAAGGTGGCTCATAAAAGATAAGCTACATGAGTAATAATGGGCTACCAAGGAATTGTTGTAAAGTGCCAAACGAACACATAATAGGACACGTGCTAGAAGGACAAAATGGAGGGTTTACAAATCTACTCCTATTTTCTAGCCTAGGGGTTGTAAACTACTAAATATGCTATATATCACCTAGGCTTGTAACACTTCAAATGAATACAAGTATTCTGATTTCTTCACTATAGCTAATGACATTGTCTCTTATTTTATTTGGTGGCCTAGAAAATCTAACAAAGCGGATTACTATATGGCACAGAGGGACGTTAGATCTATAGAGATTTTTGTTATAGTCGCCCACGGTCCTTAACTTTTTTAAAAGCTAGTTTTATATTTTGGCTTTCTCTTTTTGAGGTGTGTGTGCATGGTTTTCTTCTTTGGTGAAGGATGTCATATCCAAAAGTTGTTAAATCCACTTAATAAGCTTATATAGGCATGAATACACACATCAAACATAGTGTATTGATATGCATTAATTTTTTTGACATCACAAGAGTGAATATGGTCATATTGAATATGATCATAATGTGACATAATAAAAGTAATTTTTGAAAGCCCTTCTTTGCAATGATGAAAATATCGGTAATCATGGATATATTAGTACTTTGATTTTGCGGATATATCGGATATATTGGAAATATATCGACGGATATTTTGGAAAAATTTTTGATAAGCCTAAAATTCATCAAAACTCATGGAAATGTAAGAAAAACCTCATAAAAATGTAATTAGAAGTATGATAGATATTTTAAAATTGTTTTGTTGAATAATTTGATATATGTATGATATAATTTATCATATTTGATAATAATATTGTATACGTCGATAAAAAATATAAATTTTATAAGTGCATATTCATTATTAAATTACATCAAATATTATCCGATAATAATATTATGATATTTGATTATAATATATCTACTTTTAAAATATATTTAATATTAAAATTATTATATATTTAATTCAATTGTATTAAATGATATAAAATAAATGATGATATACTTATGATTTTTTAATATTTAATTAATATATTAATAATATTAAAAACACTATGAAGAAAATTATCATGATAATTTTTATATTTTTGGTAATTAATTCAATGAAAAAATTTCATTTAATTATAAAATAATTATGAGTAATTTGTTCTTTAAAATATTCTTTTAATATTTTGTTTATATGATAACATTTAATATATATATATATATCATGGTGCAATATATTTACCAAGGGACAAGCTTGCCCCAATGGTGGGCGAGCTTGCCCTAGTGGTGGGCAAGGTTTATGCCAAACCTTTTGTTTGGGGCTTGAGTCCCCTTGTAGGTAGGAAATTAAGGCATTTTGAGCTTTGATCGTGCCTGACCCATGTGGACAGCCTGTTTAACCTCACCCAACCCGTGTTGGAGCTCACAGCTGGCAGCGACTGTGCAGCGATTTTTTTCGGTAAATTTCACCAAAATTTGCCGAAATTTCACCAAAAAAATGCTAGCAGCCAGAGATATTTTCCTTGCTTTGCCGATTAATCAGAAAATGCCGAAATTTCAGTGAAACATGCCAATTTTTTTGGATATTTCTGCCCTCTGACATTTCAACCCCCCATTTCGCTTCCATGACCACCAAAACACGATATTTCGATGAAATTTCACCGAAATTTATGGAAATTTTCATCCATCCTTCTTTGTATGTCACCATTTTCTGTAAATTTTTAATGTTAGAATTTCTAGAAATGAATTATCCACTTCATATTCAACTTTAGGGTTTTTGGTATTGTGAGAAAAATTATTGTGTATGGACATCATGATATGGGGATTGTGTTTTTCTGTGAACTTGTGAAAAGCTCTCTGTTTAAAGTTGTTGTCAATATTACAATTCTGGTGGAGTATTTTTGAAGGTAGACATAACTTCAACCCAATATTTATCTAGTTGCACAGAGGTGTCACTATATACTTACATTGCAGGTATTGTATGAAGTGGTACAGGATAGCATCACAACGAATTAATTCAGCTTGGTGGGATGCGGTGCTGGCACCATTGAAGGAGTTGGAAGCAGGAGCTGTTGGAGGTATGTTTGGAAAAGCACTATGCTGATGCTTCAAATGTGTATGAAAAAATAGAGGTACTGAGAATATCTGTTATCTAACTCAAAAGTACCTTTCAGACCATGTCACCTGTCCTGGAAAGTTAGGTGTTGAAGTGTTGAAAGAGAATGTTAAAAAAGTTCGTGCAGAATCTTCAGATAGGAATACTTTTGTTGCTACCAGAGACTCTCTTGAGGATATGGAATTGGAAACTAGGGCATTAACTGAGCCTCTTCCAACTAATCAGCAGGTGTAGTTAATGGATATGGATGGATTAACACGATCTAGTGTTCATGTAATGTTTCTCATTCAAAACTTGCTCTTATATATATAGGCCTATAAAAACCATCAACTGTATGCTATGGAAAGATGGCTCACCAAGTATCAGATACTTCATCCGAAGGGTCCTGTACTGGGTTTTTGTTCTGGTCATCCAGTGTACCCTCGGACTTGTGTCCAAACTCTCAAGACAAAACAAAGATGGCTGCGAGAAGGGCTGCAAGTTAAAGCAGATGAGCATCCTACAAAGGTCTGATCTTGCTCCGGCTCACTGATGGTAGCATGTGCATTAATGTCAGATTATTGAGCATCTTACTTGAGGGCTTTTTTCTTTTCTTTTTGGTCCTGAACTTTACTGTAGTTCTTCTATGTAAATTGGTCCTCTTGCTTCAGGTGTTGAAATGTTCATCAAAGCTTAGCAAAGTACAAGCTTTGGAAGCTGTTGATTATGGTGATGCTGATCCTGGAGGAACTATTGCACTTTATGGGAGGTGGCAAATGGAGCCACTATGTCTGCCTTGTGCTGTAAATGGGATCGTGCCAAAGGTGAAATCTAATTTGTGACATAAAATAGTTCAGTTGGCAAAAATGTCTGCTCAATTTCAACCATCATTTCCTTCTGTTGACTAAGCATTTATTAGTTTACAATTCTTGCTTTTCTCACAATCTTTGTTTTATAGCTGCTCTTTGTGTGGTCATGAATTCTTTAAGGGCTTTTGTATATGCCATATGGAGTATGACATTTAAAACAGAAAGAATATCCTGCTTTATTGTCTTATCATCTGATGATTGCATGAATTTTGTTGGTCTTGCTCAACTTCAACAAGACCCAAAGCTTCATCTCAAAATGTTGAAGAGATGCATTACGCTTTTTCAGTCCTAAGCTGGTCTGTTTTGTCTGTTGTTTTTCTGGGAGCAAGTGGGGTGGTTAGGGGTGCAATCTGGTTGGTGGTGGTTTGGTTTGGCTGTGGGAGAACCCCTACAATGCTCAATTGCTTCTATATGGATTATTGATGTATATGGTAATCAATACCAGAAATGGTTTTACAACTGGAAAATGAAGGGCGAACCCTGAGGTGAAGTGTTTAGGCCTTTTGTATCATAAGATTTTTGAAAAATTATGTCTAAGAGACAAAACATGAAAGTAAAACTTACAAAGGCCATGTGACTCTGGAAATTGTTATGAAGGCCAGGCATAATGAAATGTTTAAACTATTAAAGAGCATGATATATATTGTGAACCCAAATCCTACAAGTTTAAGCTTTTAGGAAAATTGATAGTTTAACATGGTTAAAGAGTATGATATATATTGTGAACCAAAATCCTATAAGATTAAGCTTTTAGGAAAATTTGTAGCTTAACATGGTATCAGAACTTGGTTTGGTAGGAGGTCATGTGTTTGAGCCGCATCTCTACAATTTGCATATTTGTTTCCCCATTTGCATATTTGTAACTCTAAAAGGGCTATTTACAAATGTTTACCTATGAGCATGTGTATTTCTCCATGTGCGGGTATGGGGTTGCACATGATGGAGGGTGTTAAAGAGCTTGATATACATTGTGAGCCTAAATCCTATTAACTTAAGCTTTTAGGAAAATTAGTAGTTCAATATAGTATCAGAGCTTCATTAGGTGGGAGGTCATGTGTTCAAACCGCTTCTCCTCAATTTGCATATTTGTTTCCCCATTTGCAAGTCTAAAAAGGGCTATTTGCAGTTGTTTGCCTTCAGGCTTGTGTATCTTTCCACATGTGGGTATGATGCTGCATGTGAGGGAGGGTGTTAAAGAACATTGTGAACTCGAATCTGTAGAAAAAAAAAATGTCATATATTAATTGAATAAGGAAGGGAAACATGCTTTCTTTTATAGAAAAACTATAACAAATCAAACTAAATTTATAGCTGTACACCCAAATTTCTTGGAACCAAGCGAATTTAAAATATACAACCTATCCCTAAAAAACAGCAACTTATCCTTAAAAAACAGCAACAAATTATTCCTAAAAAATGGATAACAATCAGATCAGAAAAATTCTGATATGATTGAGATTCTCAACACTTCCTTTCAAGCTGGCTTGAAGATGTCATTCATGGTCAGCTTGCTTACTAAATCATCAAACTGCTTCTTTGGCAATCCCTTAGTGAGTACATTTGCAACTTGTTCAACCATAGGTATGTAGGGCACAACAATCAGTCCATTTTCCAGTTTCTCCTTGATAAAATGTTTATCAAGTTTGACATGTTCAGTTCTATCATGGAGTACTGGATTATGTGCAATGGCAATGACAACTTTATTATCACAAAAGACCTTCATAGGTAAAGGGCTAGTAGCCTTAAGTTCTTCAAGTAATTGTTTAATCCACAAAACTTCACAAATGCCATGGGCTACAACTCTAAACTCAGCTTTAACACTACTTCTAGCTACAACACTCTGCTTTTTACTCCGCCAAGTCACAAGATTACCTCCAACAAAAGTACAATACCCCGAAGTTGATCTCTTATCAATTACACTTCCTGCCCAATTTGCATCAGTAAATACATCCACTTGGAGATGTCCTTGGTTCTCATATAGAAGTCCTTTTCCTAGAGTCCCCTTTAAGTACCTTAAAATTCTATACACTACATCAAAGTGTCCCTGATTTGGCGAGTGCATGAATTGACTCACCATGCTTACTGCAAAAGCAATATTAGGACGAGTATGAGAGAGATAAATAAGTCTCCCAGCTAGGCGTTGATATTTCTCTTTGTCAATCACCTTTACTGGACTTGCTGGTTGGAGTTTCAAATTTGGTTTTATAGGAGTTTCTATAGCCTTACATCCAAGTAAATCCGTTTCACTTAATAAGTCAAGTTTATATTTTCTTTGAGAAATGAAAATATCTTTCTTGGATCTAGCAAACTCCATACCAAGAAAGTATCTCAGGGGACTCAAATCTTTTATCTTAAATTCACGAGTTAAAGCTTTCTTCAATCTCTCAAGTTCTAGACTGTCATCACTAGTTAGAATAATGTCATCCACATAAACTATCAACACAACAATCTTTCCTTCTCTTGAGTGTTTATAAAACATTGTATGGTCAGCTTGACTTTGAATATATCCTTGAAGCTTGATTACTTTTCCAAATCTCTCAAACCAAACCCTAGGAGATTGCTTAAGACCATACAAGGACTTCTTTAATCTGCAAACCTTTTTTTTTTTTCTTTTTTTCTTTTTTCTAGAGTTTCTTCGAAACCCAATGGTAAATCCATAAACACTTCTTCCTCCAAATCGCCATTTAAGAAAGCGTTTTTCACATCTAATTGGTGTAAAGGCCAATTAAAATGTACTCCAAGAGAAAGTAAAATCCGAATGGAATTGATCTTTGCAAAAGGTGCAAAGGTCTCTTGGTGGTCAATTCCATAGGTTTGTGTGAAACCTTTATCTACTAACCTTGCTTTATATCTTTCAATGCTACCATTGGGCTTACACTTGATTGTGAAAACCCACTTGCATCCCACTGTCTTCTTCTCCTTAGGTAAATCAACAATATCCCATGTTCTATTTTTCAAAAGAGCATTCATTTTTTCTTGAACTGTTGATCTCTACTCCGAGTATCCTAGTGCTTCCTGTATAGTTCTAGGAATGAATAAGTGAGAGATATTTGAAGTGAAAGCTTTATATTTTCCTGAGAGTCTTTGATAAGACAGATATTTGGCAATGAGATATTTGGTACAATTCTTAACTCTTTTTTGGATTGCAATAGGGATATCAAGATCAAAAATAGGTAAAGGAGTGGAGTCCATAGGAAGATTACCTAGATTTTGAGAACTAGGAGTTGATGATTGACCATGCTCAAGATTGACTTGATTATTCCCAGTATTAGAATTAAACTTGCGCCTAGTATAAACACGGAGCTTAGTGAACATAGGTTGTAGAGTTTCTCTCCTTGTTTGTGATGCAATTTTATTTGGCATAGATAAATCAATATTTTCTCCTTTTTCACTAATTAAAACTTCTGTTTTTTGATTTATTTCAGGAAGAAAAATACTATGTTTTGGTTGTTCTTGTTGCCAAAACTAATCTTCATTAGAGCTCTCCCCTAAAGAGTAGTTTTGTTATAAAAGAGAATATTTTCAATAAAGTTGACATCCATACTAACATGAATTTTCCTAATGGTAGGATTAAAACACTTATACCTTTTTTTATTAGGAGCATAACCTAGGAAAATACATTTTTCGGTTCTTGGATCAAATTTGGATTGAAGATGAGTTGGCACATGGACGAACGCTGTATAGCCAAAAAATTTTAAGGGTAAATCTGACGTGAGGCGTGTGTTTGGAAAAGTATTCTTAAGAGTTTGTAAAGGTGTTGCATAGTTTAGAACCCTTGTAGGCATTTTATTAATCAAATAACAACTTGTTAAAATTGCATCCCCCCAAAGGTGTGTAGGAATGTTCATATGAAATATTAAGAGCCCTACCTACTTTAAGTAAATGTCTGTTTTTACGTTCCGCAATTCCATTTTGTTGAGGAGCGTCCCTACAAGTTGATTGATGTAAAATACCTTTCTCTAGCAACACCTAAACAATCATTATAAAATTCTGTTCCATCGTCACTCTGAAGAATACTTATTTTGGTTTGAAATTGGTTTTCAACCATAGAATAAAAATCCTGAAAGAGTTTTGCAACCGTAGACTTAGAGTTCATTAGATAAAGCCAACATAGGCGTGTGTGATCATCAATAAACGTCACAAACCATTTTTTCCCAGTTTAAGTAGTAATCCTAAAAGGACCCCAAACATCGCTATGTATCAAATAAAAAGGCTTTGAGGCACAATACAGTTTTATTTTATAAGAATTGCGATGACTTTTGGCCAAAAAACAAGTTTCACAATCAAAAGAAGTACAATCCAATCCTTTAAATAAATCTGGAAACAAATGTTTTAAATAGAAAAAACTAGGATGTCTTAATCCGTTATGCCATAGCATTATTTGATCATGCACAAGGATTAAATGAATACTACCAATAAAACCTTGAGCTTGTTTATTCTCAAACTGGTTGTCATCAAAATAGTAGAGATTGTCGATCAATCTAGCATTGCCAATCATCATCCTTGAGTTCAAATCCTAGAATTCACAAAGAGAGGCACAAAAAACAACACGACAATTAGAATTCTTAGATAAACGACTTACGGATAAGAGATTACAAGAGAGTTTTGGGACATGTAAAATGAATTGTAAAACAATCTTATCAGACAAACGAATAGAGCCTTGCCTAACAATAGAAGATAAGCTTCCATCTGCACTATGTACTTTTTTATTTCTAGAACAAGGTGTATAAGAAATAAAAAAAAAAAAAAGAGATAAATTAGTCATGTGGTTAGAGGCTCCTGAATCTATGATCCAAGGTGCGGATAATGAAAGAGATTATGCACACGAAAGACTACCTGATTGAGCTAGAGATGCTATAGGAGTACCAAGAGTCGGTGGAGCAGGTTTTAGCAGCTGTAGCAGTTGGTCTAATTGTTCTTTGCTCAATGAGGGTGTCTCGGTAGCATGTGCTTTAGCAGGGAAACGATTAGAGTCGCCTTGCTTGTTAGTCTTCCATTCAACGGGCTTCCAATCAGCTGGCTTCCCATGTAATTTCCAGCAGGTTTCACGAGTGTGGCATGGTTTATTACAATGATCATACCAAACTCTTGGCTTGTCATTTGGACGATGCTAGTTATTAGGATTGTGAGAAGCTGCTGCTGCAATGCCTAATAAGGTTGAGTTTTCTAGAGGCTTAGAGAGCTTCTTCCCAAGCATAACATTTCTCTGGCTTTCCTCACGACACACTTCAGAGAACACTTCACCTAGAGAAGGGAGAGGTTGCCAACCAATGATTCTACCCCGAACTTCATCAAACTCAACATTAAGCCTAGCTAAAAATTTGAATATCCGTGAATTTTCTACCATTTTCTTAAAATAGTTACAATCATCCGTATTTTTCCACTTATAGTCATTGAATAAGTCAAGATCCTGCCATAAACCCCTAAGCATATTAAAATATTTGGTAATCAAATTCTCACCTCGACAAATATCACCCAGTTTGAGTTGTAACTCATAGATTTGGGACTGATTTCCAAGGTCTGAATACGTTTGAATAATGTTATCCCATAGTGCTTTGGCAGTAGGATAACACATATAATTCGAGCTAATCTCCTCCTCCATGGAATTTACTAGTCATGCCATGATCATGGAGTTTTATGCATCCCAAGTGGCATAGCTAGGGTTTGTCTTTGTTGGTTCTTTGGTGTCACTAGTCAAATAACCATTTTTGCCTCAACCCCTAATGTACATCCGAACAGATTGTGACCATTTGAGAAAATTGTTCTCATTAAGGCGATTTGTGGTGATCTAGATAGAGTGGGAATGAGAATTGGATATGGGTAATTTTGAGGAATTGGAACCAATAGTAATGGAAGGAGTAGATTCAGAAATTTCTGGACATGGTAAAGAGATAGCAATAGAAATGAAAGGGAAGAAGAATAGAACTGGAAAGAATGAGAGGAAAAAGAAAGGGAATAGCCAATTAACTTGGCTCTGATACCATGTAGCAAAGAAAAAAAAATGTCATATTAATTGAATAAGGAAGGGAAACACGCTTCGTTTTATAAAAAAACTACAACAAATCAAACTAAATCTACAACTGTACACCCAAATTTCTAGGAACCAAGTGAATTTAAAATATATAACCTATCCCTAAAAAACAGCAACAACTTATCCCTAAAAAACAGTAACATATTTTCCTAAAAAATAGATAACAACCAGATCAGAAAAATTCTGATATGATTGAGATTCTCAACAAAATCCTACAAGTTTAAGCTTTGAGGAAAATTGGTTGATCATCATAAACAAACCCTCTAGTTCATTTTCCACAATCAAAATTGTAGACCTTGCAGGTCTTGTACGTTTAGTGAAAATACCTTGTACACTAAGTGTATTTTGCTTGAACATCAATTAGAAATGCATTTCACTTGCTTTTAAAATTGCATTTAGATTGTGGGTCATTGAGGCTATCCTGCAACTCTTAATTACTAGTAACCATATTCCACAATCACATGCGGTCCTAGTACATTGAGTGAAAGAGTCTTGTCCATTGAGTGTATTTTGCTTGTACATCAATTAGACATACATTTAATGGCATTCTTGGTATTTTTGCTTTATCAATTGGTCAAATGGCTTACATAGCAATTTTGATTCCACATGTGGTTACTTCAGCTATTACCATGCTTGCACAATTTTTGCTTTATGTTTGTTTTTTTTTTCCCTTGAAAAGTTAGTTTGGTTGGACTAGTTCAAATTGGACTCAAATTTTAGAATGGATAGGTTCCTTGATTTGAGGAATTATTTGAATTCTAGTTTTTTTGTACGTAGTCAAAGTTTTATTCATATTAGGATTAGAATTAGATTTATTTATTTATTTATTTGTTTCAGTTTCCTTATTTTTAGCCTAGAAATGAATCTATCTACTGGTTATTTAAACGGATGGAGCCTATGTTCTGAAAGATAGAGCAAAAAATAAGAGTTCATCCAAAAAAACCTTTCATGGTTTTATGGTATCAGAGCCAGAGAAAAAAAAAAAAAGGATGGTGAAGACTACCATGACAGGCTATATTCATAGGGAGGAATCTGATGCATCGCCTGGGAATTCACAACTACAAGTTCCAGCAACAAATCTGGGCAGTACAGAGAACCTAACCCTGCAAATTACGATCCATAAATTAAATGGATGTAATTTTCTTCAATGGTCACAACCAGTGAAGTTGTTCATCAAAGGAAAAGGAAAGTTGGGCTATCTCCCAGGTGCCAACAAAGCAACCAATCCAAAAAATCCTGCATACCAAACCTGGGATTCTGAGAACTCCATGGTAATGGCTTGGTTAATCAACTCCATGGAGGCAGCTATTGGGTAGACCTACCTCTTTCTTCCTACTGCCAAGGACCTATGGGATGCAGTCCAAGAGACTTATTCAGATCTAGGTAATGCTGCTCAAATGTTTGAAATTAAGACTAAGTTGAAAGATATTAAACATGGTAGTTATAGTGTTACACAATACTATAATATCCTTCAAAATGCATGGCAAGAACTTGATTTATTCTCTAATATGGAGTGGAAGTGTGCGGAAGATAGTGCCTATTATTGCAAGATTCTTGAAAAAGAAAGGGAATTTGGTTTTTTGGTAGGACTCAATAAGGAACTCGATGAGGTTCGAGGTCGAATCCTGGGAAAAGAGTTGCTGCCATCTATAAGAGAGATCTTCTCTGAGGTGCGACGGGAAGAGAGTAGGCGAAAAGTGATGTTAGGAGAACAACAATCCAGCCAATCTGAGACTTCTGCCTTGGTTATTCATGGAGGGGAGACTTTCCAACAAAATGACTAGTGACCACGAAAAAAGGGTGATCGTCCTTGGTGTGACCATAGTCGGAAACGAGGCCACACAAGAGATACATGCTGGAAAATCCATGGGAAGCCGCCTACTGGGAGAAACCCGAGACCCGACCGCGATTCCAAAGCCTACCACAGTGAATTCGAGAACCTTAACAACCAAACAACCACTTCACCATTCACCAAGGAGTAGTTGGAGGTCTTGCAACATCTCCTTAATCCACAAACTGCATTCACTTCTGTCTCAGGTTCACCAAATGCTGATCCCTCACCATCTTGCTCTCTAGCATAATCAGGTAGAACTCAATACCCATTTAGTGCCTTAGCCAATTCTTGTAAACCATGGATCATTGATTCCGGAGCTACAAATCACATGACAGGGTCATCTACTTCATTTACAACATATGTACCATGTGCTGGTAATATGAAAGTCTGAATTGCGGATGGGTCATATACCCTAGTAGTTGGAAAAGGAACCATCTCCTTGATAAAAAAATTTTCTCTTGAATCAGTCTTACATGTCCCAAATTTGTCGTGTAATTTATTTTCCATTGGGAAACTCACTAGAGATCTCAATTGTGTCGCTAAATTTTCTTCTACTAGTGTTGTTTTTCAAGACTTAGCTTCAGGGAAGACAATTGGTAGTGCATGTGAGTGTGAAGGTTTATACTGCTTTGATGACCGTGAAGTTGTGCAAGGACAAGCCGTTGTTGCTGGTAGCAATGTTTTATCTTTTCCTTTTGATCATGAAATAATGTTATGGCACTATAGATTGGGCCACCCTAGTTTTCCATATCTTAGGTTCTTGTTTCCAAAACTTTTCAAGAATAAAGTTGTCCAATTTTCAATGTGAAGTGTGTCAAATGGCGAAGCATACCAGATTAGTATTTCTTGCTAAACCTTTCAGGTCCTCTAAACCTTTTACTCTCATACATAGTGATCTTTGGGGACAATGATGGTGCAAAATGGTTCATTACCTTCATCGATGATCGTTCAAGAATTTGTTGGGTTTACCTCCTTAAAGAAAAATCTGAAGTCTTTCAAACCTTCAAAAAGTTCTATTTAATGATCAAAAATCAGTTTCAAACATCCATTAAAATTTTTAGAACTGACAATGGTAGTGAATATATAAATGTTGTTCTTGGAGAATTTTTATCATCTAATGGGATTATTCATAAAGAATCATGTGTAGATACTCCACAACAAAATGGAGTTGCCGAAAGAAATAATAGACACCTCTTAGAAGTTGCTCGGTCCTTATTATTTTCAATGAATGTTAGAAAACTACATCAGGGGACGCCATTCTTACAGCAGCATATTTGATCAATACGATGCCCTCAAAAGTTTTTAATTTTAAAAACTCCCATTGCTGTTTTTCTTGCTT
Organism: Vitis riparia; assembly: GCF_004353265.1. Lineage (NCBI taxonomy): Eukaryota > Viridiplantae > Streptophyta > Magnoliopsida > Vitales > Vitaceae > Vitis > Vitis riparia. The sequence goes on from NC_048444.1 coordinate 13,562,385, forward strand.
CATTCCCAAATTCCCAAATTTGCCAAGATTTACCAATTAAAATTTTTGGGTGCATTGCTTTTGTACATGTTCATTCACATAATCATGGTAAGCTTGATCCTAGGGCTATAAAATGCTTATTTTTAGGATATGCAGCAACTAAAAAAGGATATAGATGTTTTGATCCTGTTAAATGGAAACTGTACATCTCTAAAGATGTAACCTTCTTTGAGCAGCAGCCCTATTACACTTCGCTTCAGGGGGAGAATTCTAGTGAAGCTTCGTCATGGGAAATTCCACAATCTCCTTTTTCAGTGCCTACACTCTCAGCAATCAGTCCGACAACCAGTCCACTCCCAGCAATCAGTCCAATGTCTACTCAAATCTCTCCATCCATTCCTTTTGTTCAATTGAACCCAACAATAGTTCCAATACATGACGGATTGTCAAATGTAGGGGGAGATAAAGCATTGCCACCAACGGCCTAGTCTACACCACAATTCAAAGTCTACTCAAAGAGGTATATAGTACCTGATGCACTCATGCCTTGCCATGAAGCCAGACCGGAGATAATGCCTGAATCAGGTTTGGATAATTCTTCATCCACCTCACATTCCTCACTTCCTGTAGACCCAGTGCCTAGTGACTTAGATCTCCCGATAGCACTTAAGAAAGGTGTTAGATCCTATACTATTCATCCCATATCTAATTTTGTCTCTTATCATAAATTATCCTCATCTTTTTTTTGCTTTTACCTCTCACCTTTCTTCCATAGAAATTCCAAAAAATGTACAGGAAGCATTTGGTGATCCAAGATGGAAAGCAGCGATTGTGGAGGAAGTCAGAGTTTTGGAAAAAAATGGAATGTGGGAACTTGTTACCCTACTGAAAGGTAAAAGAACTGTGGGATGTAAATGGGTCTTTTCAGTAAAATACAAATCTGATGGCTCGGTGGAATGGTACAAGGCAAGATTGGTTCTTAAAGGATTTACTTAGACTTATGGGATAGATTACCAGGCGACTTTTGCATCGGTGGCAAAACTGAACACAATCCAAATTCTTCTTTCTTTGGTTGCAAACTATGATTAACCTCTTTAGTAGCTGGACATAAAAAATGTTTTTCTCAATGGGGAATTAGAGGAGGAGATTTACATGGATGTACCACCAGGACTTGAACAAGGAAGCTCAAATAAAGTTTGTCAATTGAAGAAAGCTCTCTATAGTCTCAAACAATCGCTCCTGGCATGGTTTGAAAGACTCTCAAGAGTAGTAAAACGATATGGCTATCTTCAAGGACATTCGGATCATACCATGTTTTACAAATCTACTGATGAGGGTAAAATAATTGTTCTCATAGTTTACGTTGATGATATGATTTTAACAGGCAATGATCATGTAGAAATTGAAGCTTTGAAGATCCTAGCTAAGGAGTTTGAGGTGAAGGACCTTGGTGCACTAAGGTATTTTCTAGGGATGGAGATTGCTAGAAATAAAAATGAAATCTCTGTTTCTCAAAGAAAGTACACTTTAGACTTTCTCAAGGAAACAGGGATGCTTGGTTGCAACCCTAATGACATTCCGATCAATTCAAGACACAAGATAGACCCGGCTGAAAAAGGGGATCTAGTTGAGAAAGGAAGATATCAACGACTGGTTGGAAAGCTCATCTACCTCTCTCACACTAGGCCGGATATTGCTTTTGTAGTAAGTACAGTTAGTTTGTACATGCATTCTCCATATGAAGCACACATGAATGCTATCTATAAAATACTGCAATATCTCAAAGGAATCCCAAGAAAAGGACTTCACTTTGGACAGCACGACCAATTCAAAATAAAGGCCTTCATGGATGCAGATTGGGCGGGGTCTATAGAAGATAGGAGGTCAACATCTAGCTATTGTACATTTGTGTTTGGAAATCTCGTCACATGGAGAAGTAAAAAACAAAATGTGGTGGCGAGAAGTAGTGCTGAAGCTGAGTTTAGATTGATAGCTCATGGAATTTGTGAAGTCTTGTGGATCAAGAGAGTATTAGAAGAACTAAAGATTACAATTCATCCCCCAGCTATGATGTATTGTGACAACAAGGCAGCTATAAGCATCTCCCACAATCCAGTCCACCACGATCGAACAAAACATGTTGAGGTGGACCGACATTTCATCAAGTAAAAAATTGAGCAAGGGGAAATATGCATTACATATGTGCCATCCAATAGCCAGATTGCCGATGTTTTAACTAAAGGGATCCCAAGAGAAGACTTTGAAAATTAAGTGGACAAGTTGGGTATGATAGACATCTATGCCCCAACTTGAGGGGGAGTGTTGGAAAGTTAGTTTGGTTAGACTAGTTCAAATTGGACTCAAATTTTAGAATGGATAGGTTCCTTGATTTGAGGAATTATTTGAATTCATTTTTTTGTACGTAGTCAAAGTTTTATTCAGATTAGGATTAGAATCAGATTTGTTTTTCAGTTTCCTTATTTTTAGCCTAGGAATTATCTATATGCTGGTTATTTAAACGAATGTAGCCTATGTTCTGAAAGATAGAACAAAAAATAAGAGTTCATCCAAAAAAAACCTTTCACGGTTTTATTTTCCTTGTTGTTTGTTTGTTTGATTTATTGTTTTATTTATTTTTGCTGTTTTTTCTTTTAACATGGTTTCCTAAGATAACAGTTGTTGAAATCACCTATTATTTTTTTTATTAACCTTGGAAAAAAGGGGCTTCCACCATTAGCTGGAGGCAACCGAGGAGATCAGTCAAATCCTTCTTGTTGGTAAATGACTCATCATGTGTGCACAATTGCACGTCTAGGGTTATTTGACAACTCTAGCAAACTTATGGGGAGTACAATACTTAAGGAATTCAATACGAAGCTAATGGTTGTTCCTTATGACTGGAGAAAGCTCATGGCATGGGTGGAAAGGGGAGAATTTTTGCTTGAGCCTTCTAAGTGGAAGTTGTATGATTATGCTGTTCAGAGTATCTACACTAGTTGATCCCTACAATGAATTTGCATTTGTAAACTTTCTTGCTTCTGTAGTAGAAGTATACCTTCCTGATCTCATTGTAGGAAATGCATTCACAGGAGGATTTATGGTTGGCTAGATGTATTATATTGAGTTCTTCTTTTCCATGGTTTTCTAACTATGTCGAGTTGTTCCAATAGTAGGTGTGCAATGAGTTTTGTTAGCAGGGTTACCATCATAAGTTGTTCTCAGTTGTGAACCTTAACTTCTTCATTTGTTATCACATCTGGTTCTGTTGGTATTGTTATTGCTTGCATGTAATTTGGCTATTTTTCTACCATTGCTAGTTGATATTTTGTTTAAAAATGTCTCTGTGTTAAGGAGTTGATCTGGTTCCATATGCACTTTTGACAACATGATGCTTGTCTGGTATGTGAGGCTTAAACACACACACACGGGCACACATATAGATATGTATATATATGAGGGAACTTTATATTTTTATTATGATCATATCTATATATAACAATTTATATAAAGAATATTCTCACTTTCAATACCTTCATCTTGTTATCTGGTTTACTGATATTCTGATACCTGGAAGGAACTTCTGAGTGCTCACTTAATACATTCTTCACTAACCATTTCTCTTTGGATGTGGTTTGTTTCTTTATGTATATTCATACTTAAATTATGACTGCTGAACTCTGGATTTGACTTCTAGAATGAGTGGGGTCAAGTGGATGTATGGTCAGAAAAGTGTCTTCCCCCAGGGACCGTGCACTTGAGGGTTCCAAGGGTTGTTCCCATTGCCAAGAAGCTGGAAATTGATTTTGCCCCTGCTATGGTTGGATTTGAATTCAGAAATGGTCGATCTATTCCTGTATTTGATGGTATCGTGGTATGTGCTGAGTTCAAGGATACAATTTTAGAGGTAAGATTTATTTGCAACTTTGCGAGTGCATTACTTATGCCAAAACTGTTGAATGCATTAGGTTTCTTGAGAATTTTGATTTTTGACTTTTTGATATATATATATATATATATATATATATATATATATATATATATATTGATGTGTATATATATATATTTTAAATTAAGATCTGGAATGAGCAATATTTTAAGAAATTTATCTTCTTTTTTTTTTTTCTCTTGCATATAAATCTGAATTGTTCCTTGTTTTTCTTATCAAGTATGTAGAGCTTGCTGTACTTTCATTTCACATATTCAATGATTTTGGATACTGTTGATGAATGTCATGAATTCTTTCATATATTGACATAATTTTCTGTGTCCTGAATTACACAAACTATACCAAGATGAAACTTAAGCCTCCACTTTTTGTCCTCTTAAGATGTGTGGCCTTTGTTTCACCCAAATTTCTTCTAGAATTTTCCTTTATTTTATGAAGTGAAATATCAAATTATTCCTGAAAAAAGTGTCTGAATTCAAAATTATTTATTAGGTATATGCAGATGAAGAAGAGAGAAGACAGGCTGAAGAGAAGAGAGGGATTGAAGCACATGCTGTTTCTAGGTGGTATCAGCTTCTTTCATCTATTGTAATCCGCCAAAGGCTAAACAACTCTTATGGGAATGGTTTGCTATCAGATACCTCCAATGGCATAAAAAAAGTCAATAATAGATCGTCTTGGCAGGTTGAGGGTCGTGGCAATGACAGACAGTTTCTTGAATGCCAGCAAGGGTACGTAGAGGATACTAAATTAGATCCTCCATCCATGGTATTCAGAGAAGACCATGAGCATGTATTTATAGCAGAGGAGGGTTTTGATGAAGAGAACTTGGTGCGGACAAAGCGATGTGGTTGTGGATTTTCAATCCAAGTGGAGGAGTTGTAGTACCTTTACTAAATACGGGTTTGCTTATAAATCAAAATGGTGCCCAAGGTTGAGCTGTAGTTGGTAGCATGAACTTATGATATTATCTTAGTGCAGCCATGTTAAAAACAGAAGAAAGCTGATTTTTTGTTTTTTTGTTTTTTTGTTTTCGCCATCTTCTCTTAGCTGAGTATATAATCCTTCTTGAGTTCAGTTGGGAGAGCAAGAACGAAAAAAGAAAATTGATGTGCTGATAATAATTTCTTTTCATTTTTTGTTTGTCCTTGATATGGTATATTAGAGTTTGTATGCTCTCAGGTGTATTAGTTGTTTGGAATGGAGGCAAAAGGGTGGATTTTGTTAGATAGATTAATGGTTGAAGTGACACAATCACAGTATAGATTGCATGGGCCCTAACAAAACCAAATCAGTTGGATGAATATGATTGTTTTGGTGCCCCGTCTTTTGAGCCTTACTATCCTCCAGTTTTTTTGTACTGTCCCTGTGGTGTTTTACCCTATGGTCATATTTAGAATGTTGGAATGGAATAGAGAATAAGAATGAGAATGAATTTTATTTTCTATTCATTCATATGTTTGGATTGTTTTTAAGAAAATAAGAATTAAAAAAATGTATCGCCATGAATTTTGATTCTTACCTTCTTCATGGGATTATGAATTCCCTCCATTCCTCTTCAATTTTCACTCTTATTCCCACATATCAAATTATGAATTCCCTCCATTTCTCTTCAATTTTTATTCTCATTCCCATATACCAAACACATACTATGTGTCATCTGATTTTATGTGCTTGGTGCGCAGAAAAAAATGTTATATGTTTTTCTCCTGATTCAAGTTCCAAAATACTTGTTTGTTAGCGGAATTCAATTGAAACATTGCTTGGAATATGAACAAAAAGCCAATGTTGCACAATTTTAAGAGGGAATGTTATCTATTCTTGCTAAGTCCTTGATTGAGAAAGTTGAGTCTTTCACCTTTTTTAATATGATACTAAAAAGAATATTATTAGATTTTTATTATTATTACAAAGAAAAAAGATAATTTTTATTTTTTAATTCTTAAGACTTGTAAACTTTATTAAAAAATTATTATTATTATTATTATTGCCTTTTATGCTTTATAAAGACTAATTAAATTATTTTTAACACCTCATTAATATTTATGATATTAGTTTTGTATTATTAATTTTATTATGAACATTTTTAATAAACTAATATTCTATCCAAGTTAAAGGTATGACAAAAATGCATTGATATTACTAAAATAGTAGAATAAAACAACGTTTTTAATGCTATAAGATTTGTTACAAAATGTAGGTACAACATTTATGTATTGTAATCACAATATAAATATACTAAAAGCATGATATATTATGACATGCCTTAATTTTGCTTTTTAACAATTCTGAAAATAAATTTAAATTATATATTTTCTTAATAATTTTATTTGTAAAACTAGTAATGAATTTATGAAATCCATTTAATAAAAATATAAAAAATTATATTTTTAATTATTGGAATGAAACAATAATTTGTAAAATTATTATATTATTATTATTATTATTATTTTGGGTAAGTTATTTAAGAATAATATTAATATTAAGGTACCATGATATCTCATGAAAGTTGAGATAGTATGTTCCCTTGGGTGATCATAAGGACATGTGATAAGGAAATTTGTAATCGTAGTAATTCCTTAGGTAGAAATCGACATGTGCTTTTCTAGGTTAGGATATGTTAGTTGGTCACATAATAGGAGGATCTATAACTCAAGGATAGTAGAGTTAATCTTGAGAAGTTGATAACTTTCACCTTGTTAGATTATAGACACTGGTTCATAGGAAGAATGTGTACAATGGATAGCAAGTCATGGACTTGAGCACTTGGTGTCTTGTTGTAGTATACATAAGATATTAGAGTGCAGTTGACTCTATTGAGTCAACTTCAAAATTAGATTCTAAGGGAGTTAGTATTTTCATATGGGTTCTAGTAGTCCTTGATTAAGCTCATATTCCTTGATGACATGATTTTATGAAGGTTGTATGGGTTTTTAGTTACTTATGTGCATAGGGGTATTTTGGTAAATATTTTGATAAGACCTTGTTAAGGATCTTTCTGGATGAGGTTAATTGATTAATTGGAGCTCGATTGCTATTAATTAACTAAGACTTTTTTTAGGTTAGATTAAGTGACTTAAGCCCAAGGCACGCACAAGCCACTATTGGGATTAAGCCTTTAAAAGTAAGACATGATATAATAAAGTTATACTTCGTTGTCCCCTAGCAATCCTTTTTATGCATGAACTTTGATTTGATCATTCAACTCATATCACTTGCATTATATATGACTTAGGTGCATTAATAGTTGCACAAAAGATATAAGTTATAGGTTCCTTACAAGTCATTCTACTCATGGTTAGGGCACTAATGTGTATAAACACATTAGACATGACTTATGAGGAATCATGACGTAAGACTATCAATTGTCATGATTCACCAAGATACTATATTGCATGAACTCTCAACCTTAAAAGAATATTGAGTTTATGCTGAAATCAATAGGAGACTTTGACCTATGGATAAGACCCTAAAATGGTCTTATATCCCTACGGATTGGGTAACTATTGATGGAAACTAGTGGCAACAAGTATTCTTAATAAAGGCAACATGATTTCTCATGGGATTGAGATCATGTAATCTGTAGTTGTAGTAATTCCTTTAGTAGAATTTGACATATGCTCCTTGGAGCTAAAGTATATCAGTTGGTTATATAATAAGTAGGATTTGTAACTCAAGGATTGGAGAGATAATCTTGACGATTTAATAACACTACTCTATTAGATTACAAACATCGGTTTATAGGGAGTTTACATACAATGAATAGTAGGTTATGAATTTGAGCTTTGCTTGTAATTTCATAAGATATTGGAGTGTGGTTGACTTTCTTTACTATAGTGTTGAGTCAACTTTAGAATTGGATTATGAGAGAACAGGTATTTTCCTATGGGTCCCAATGGTCCTTGCTCGAGCTCCCATTTCATGATGGTACGCTTTGAGGGTATTTTAGGTATTTATAATTCATAAGTGTGCATAAAGTCGTTTTGGTAAAAATGCAAGGTTGCACTAAATCTTATGAATTGAATTTTTGAAATAGTTAATTAATCAATTGGAGTCCATTAGGACTAATTAATTAATTATGACCTAAGTGGGTTGGATTAGGTGAATCAAGCCCCTTTTAGGGGTTAAGGCTTCAACTTTCTTGCTCATTTTTTAGTTTCAAGAGGGAGGAACCCTAACCACCTTCTGGAAAGAGCAAGAAACCACCCTTTTCTTATGTTGGAAACCATGAAAGGAGAGGTTAGGTGGAAGACTCTTAACTAGACAAGTTCTATAGTGCTTTCGACATTTTCATAATCTTAGATTTGATTTGGGAACATCCAGATTGCAAATATGAGTACTATATTTCTAGCTTTATGGTTAATAATGGTTTTTTTTATTGCCATTTGTTCCTACTACATTAGATTTAAAGAAGTTTAGGATAGTTTGCATGTACCCTACAAGATCCAGGGTCAGGGAAAGAACTAATAGGAGATTCACAATAGTCACTTAAGCTAATGAAAGCCTATAAATACCTTTCTTAGGGGTTAAAGTTTTGGTCTTACATTTTTGTTCATTTAGAGAGAGAACCCTAGCTATTAACCTTCCCAAATGATTCCAATCCTTTAGTGTTGAGATTCAAGGAGAGAATCATCACAATAGAAGATCAATGGGTTCGTGAGATTTATTTCAACAACCATGTCTTCAAAAAGTTCCCTTAATCAATTGGATTAGGTTTGGGAGAATCTAGATCTCAGGTATGTAATGTTAACATCTACATCTAGAACATGTTATGATTTTTATTGCCATATTATTCCTCTACATCTAGGATGAGATTTCATGCACATACGAGATCTAGGGTCAAGGAATGGAGTACTCCAATGTTTCTATTAGAAAGACCATTTATAAGCTCTTGTGCAACCTTGTGTATTTATCAAAACTCCCTTATGAATGTTGAGAATCCTTGAATTACTCCATTCCTAGCCCTTAACTGATTAGGTGCATGAAAAAACTTCCTAAGGCTTTCTAGATTTAACAAGCGGAAGCATACAAGCATAAAAACCTTAGATATGGAGGGTTAGAGTGCTTTACCTTAGATTTGGATGTTCTTAGATTGTTTCATATTGGTGAAGAATGAATATGGATCCAGTAGGTTAGGATATCTTCCACGTAATCGTTCTCTTCCTTAAATCTAGGAACTTACGGTGGAGGAAACCATATAAAAGGATGGTGGCTAGGGCTCTTTTCTCTCTAGAGTGAATAGGAAGACTAAACTATTAAGAGTGAACCCTAAACCTATAAGGAGAGTTTATATAGGCTTCTTATGGGCTTAAGTGATTGAGTCCATCTTAGACTTAGGTCACTTAATCTAGTCCACTTGGGTCCTAGTTGATTCATTAACCTTATTAGGCTCTAATAAATTAATTAGCCCTATTCAAAGAGACCATTCACAAGCACTTGCAAAACACCTTCATATTTACTAGAATGTCCTTACACAAATGTGCATAAAGAACTCAAATACCCCTTAATAAATGTGTCATTAAGGAATGGGAGTTCGAATGGCGACCATTGGGACCTATAGGAAAGTATTGACTCCTTCATAATCCAATTACAAAATTGACTCAATATCATGATGAGAACTCAAAATAGTATACTAGGATGGCTCCTTGAGAGCTAATTTTAGTGTGTTTGAGGCACTTATGACATGCTTTGGTTTAGATTGTTGTTAATACCTTAGAAAATTTCATTTAACGTGTTTTGTGAGAATTTTGTAGGATTGAGGCATGTTTAGCGCACTTCCAATGCATCAGGGACAAAAAGAGCACTTAAGTGGAGTGCACTATTTCTTATGCATTAAGAAGAGCTAAGCCTAAATTTCACACTTTGGGAATGCCAACTCAAATTATACCTTGAGAGAAGCACACTTAAAGTGTGTAGCTTCTAGCAACAACTTGAATTACACACTCGAGAGCCTAATTTAGACTAAGTGCTTCACCAAGGTGAGACTATAGATTATGGGATAGTCATTGAGCTTCAGATATGATTGATGGAGTAGTTCCTCATGATGAGTATCGTGATGAGATGGACATGTTAGGTATCAGTTAGTTTCTTGATGCAGTTTAGGGAGGGTCTTTCTCGCCATTAGAGTTTTTTGAAGTATCTGCCATCGAGATTGTTAAGGGGGATTAAACTGTTCCTGCTTCTGAGCTTCTTGCTTTTGTTATTCCTACTATTGATATGTATGAGGGCATTGTTGGCCCAATTAAGGGAGCTTTTGACTTTGTGGACCCACCTCTTTCATTTGACATTCTATCGGGATTTGTCACTTGCTCTGACTATGTTTTTGATGATTCAGTTATAGATTTGAGCATTTACGAGTATTTTTCTATCTCTTGTGATGATATTTGGTTACTTACACCTTATTCACCCACTTCGCAGATATTTGATATAAATGATGAAATTGCACAACTCGATTCAGATAGAGAGTCTTTTGATCACAACTCCGATCCCATAAATGAGAGAGTTTCACCTGCTATAGGGGATGTTGAGATTGTTGATTTTTGCATAGATGATCAGCCTAGAGAGCTGAAGATTGGTTTACCCCTATCCACAGATGAAAGGGATAGACTTATTCATTTACTCAAGTCATACTTAGATGTTTTTTTATGGTCATATGAGGACATGCTAGGCCTTGATCCCTCTATAGTTCAACATCATCTGCCCATCCTGCCACATGCCAGACTTGTTAAGCAGAAATTGAGGTGACTACACCCATGTTGGAGTCCACGGGTGAAAGAGGAGATTTAGAAACAACTCAGTGTTGGATTTATATTAATGGTTGAGTATCCAAAGTGGTTGGTTAACGTCGTCCCTGTTCCCAAAAAGGATGGCAAAGTTAAAGTTTGTGTTGACTTTAGAGACCTTAATAAAGCTAGCCCTAAAGATGACTTTCCTCTCCCACACATTGATCTATTGGTCGATAGCACTGCAGGCCATTCAATGTTGTCTTTCATGGATGGGTTTTTAGGGTATAATTAGATTTTAATGGCTCTAAAGGATATGGAGAAGACAATCTTTATTACTGAGTGAGGTACCTATTGTTATAGGGTTATGCCATTTGGGTTAAAGAATGCAGAAGCCACTTATCAGAGGGCTACTACTACTTTATTTCATGACATGATGCATAAGGATGTTGAAGTTTATATGGATAATATGATTGTGAAATCTTGAGGCAGAGCAGATCACCTAGCGGCTCTAGAGAGATTCTTTGAGAGGATTCAAAAATTCAGATTGAGGCTAAATCCCAAGAAGTGCACTTTTGGAGTGACTTTTGGGAAATTGTTGGGGCATATGGTCAGTGACCGAGGCATAGAGGTTGACCCAGATAAAATTAAAGCCATACTTGACATGCCTATGCCTAGGACTGAGAAAGAGATCAGGGGTTTTTTAGACAGGTTACAGTACATCAATCGATTCATAACTAGATTGACAGACATATGTGAACCAATTTTTCATCTATTGAGGAAGAACCGACTTAAAGTTTGGAATGATGATTGCCAACTTGCATTTGAAAGGATCAAGGAGTACTTTCTTTCTCCTCCTGTTTTAGTGCCTCCCATGTCGAGACGCCCACTTCTTTTATATCTATTAGTTTTAGACATGGCCTTGGGATGTATATGATTCCGTGCCTAGCTGGTGTACCTTGATTTTGGCCCTCAGATAGGAGTAATCAACAAAATTTATAACCTATATCACCATGTACTAGGATAGCCTCAGCTAGCATAGCATAGTGGCTCTAAGATCGTTCACTGGGAAGGGTTTTCAACTTACTATTGACATTAATTTAAAGTTGAATTGATGTTTTTTCATTTCAAGGTTAGCTTAAAAAGAAAACATAATCTTTGGTTGAAAAAGGATTGGTTTTAAGCTAACCAAAAATAATAGTAACTGAGATTACTAATAAAGAAAAGTGTTTCTTGGAGTTTTAGGATCACTAGGGTCAGACTCCTAATACAAAAACAGAGTTCCGGTCACTTGAATCTTTTCCTCGCATTAGAGAATTAACATATAGTTATTTCTCTAACCGGTGTGGTACAAATGTTTCCCTTTTATGGATTCAAACACTAAATCCCTCTCACTGATTCATCTTGCAATGGCTCATGCCTCTCACCTAGCATTTTCCATTCAAGGTGATTTTTAACCTTGGATTTCCCTTCTCAAGCTTGCAAGAGATAACTAATGGATGTCTCCTTAGAGTCCAAAAGCTTACCAAGTGTTGGCAATTCTAGAAAATCCTACCTTCAAATCACCTCCCAAAGGCTCGCAGGAGATAAACTAGTACATTCGGTCAAGTTGTTGTCCCATCAGGTATACATCATAGACAATACCTGGTCTAATCTGTTATGACAACTCAATTTCTTTTTCGGTGTAAACCATACTTATACGATCGATCATGTCATTGTCCTATTTGGTTTTGGTAACATACACACCCGATTTGATAGGTCTCAACAGTTTAGTTTTGATTTTGGAGTAGACCACACCTATACAATCGTTCACGTCGTTGTCCCATCTGGTTTTCATCACAGGACGCACATGATCAAATAGGTCCCAATAATTTAGTTTTGGTTTCGGCGTAAACCACACCTATACAATCAATCACGTCGTCGTCTTATTTGGTTTTCGTCACAAAATGCACCCAGTCTGATCAGTCATGACAGCTCAGTTTCATTTTTAATGTAGACTGTATGTGGAAGATCAGTAACATCATTGTCCTATTTAGTTTCATCATAGACTGCACCCAATTAGATTGGTCCCAATTGTTTAGTATCGTTTTCGGCATAGACCAAATCTATGCGATCAGTCATGTTGTTGTCCTGTCTTGTTTTCATTACAGACTGCACACATGGTCTAATTTATCATGACAGATCAGTTTCATTTTTTATGTAGACTGCACCTGTATGATCGGTTACATCGTTGTCTTTTCTGGTTTTCATCACAGATCGCACATGGTCTGATTGGTCACAATAACTTAGTTTCATTTTCGACGTAAACCATATCTATATGATTGGTCATGTTATCATCCTATCTTATTTTTTTATAGACCACACCCGATCCGATAGGTCTTGACAATTTAGTATAGTTTTTAGCATATACCACACCTATATGATTAATCAGGTCATTATCTTGTCTGGTTTTCTTCATAGACTGCACCCGGTACGATTGGTCATGACAACTCAATCTCATTTTCGGCATAAACCGCATGTGGAAGATCGATCACATCGTTGTCCTATTGTGGACCCTCACCCGATCCACCGGACCGGCGCGACTCGCTTTTAAAAGAAAAGAAGGAATGAAAAAGTTAAGTTCTCCAGTTTTGAAAAACCCGTCCCCCGGTGAGGAACGGTGTTGTATGGAGTCGCCACTTACTTTTTATTTTTATTTTTAAAATGGGGAAAATTAAGTAAGAACAAAAACCCCTAATGACCCTAGTATGGAAAAAAACGGTCTGCGAAAACTAGATTTTGGGTCTGGGGATCAGGTTACCCATTGGGAAGGTACCTCATGCGAGGTAGCACCCCTCTAGGCCCGGAACTCCGTCTCTACTAATGAATTGGGTATGTGGGAGCATATGGGTCAAAGATGAAACCTTAGGTTAAATAGATGTCATGAATCACACAATCCTAATTGGTATTTGGCATGCATATGAATTCAACCAACCAAAAAAATGGGTGCGTACCTGTGGTCCCCAGCCATGCGCTGCATAAAAGGTCAGCCAAACACAGACAAACACATAACAAACATTCAGGATTAAGCATCATGCATGCATATGATTCAACAATCAAAACCAACGATGCATACCTATGGTCCCTAGCCATGTGCTATAGCAGAGGGTGAGTCAGTCACGCAACATGTATTCAAAATCAAGCATCAAAGCTTGTGCCAAAAAGGAAGATAGCTGGTTGAAATGAGGTAAGGGTCTCCCCAAATGTCATACAAATTGAACTAGACTCATCTAGACCACACCACCCATAACTTCAAAATTGCCCATACTAATTGAAATCAAACACTGACTTAAACCTTCAAGATGGCTCACAAGTTCCCTATAGCAAATGGGTTTGAGCCCCAATGGATAAGGGCTCGAAAAATTCCAAAATTGAGGGCTGCCCAAAGTCCTCTTGCAGAATAGGTTGAACCAGTTCTCAACTGGTACAACCTGTTGAGAAAAAGTTCCCAAATTTTTTAGAAGACTCCTAAATAAATAAGGAATCAAACAAAAGAAATGGTTCTCAATTCCAAGCCTGGATGAGTGAGAACCAAATAAAACAAGGTCAGGTATTCCTCATGACTGATAGAGTCAGTCAACTATTGTGCTGAACTGGTTGAACCGGTTCCCAACTAGTTTAGCCGGTTGATAAAAAATCCCATATTTGGTCATAAAGTTCCTAAATGAATAAGGAAGCAAACAAAAGAAACGGTTCTCGATTCCGAGCCTGGATGAGTGAGAACCAAACAAAGCAAGGTCAGGTATTCCTCATGACTAACAGAGTCAGCCAACTATGGTGCTGAACCGGTTGAACCGGTTTCCAACTGGTCCATCCGGTTGATAAAAAATCCCAAATTTGGTCAAAAAGTTCCTAAATGAATAAGGAATAAAAAAAAGAAACGGTTCTCAATTCTGAGCCCGGATGAGTGAGAACCAAACAAAGCAAAGTCAGGTATTCCTCATGACTGACAGAGTCAGCCAACTATGGTGCTGAACAGGTTGAACCGGTTTCCAACTGGTCCATCCGGTTGATAAAAAATCCCAAATTTGGTCAAAAAGTTCCTAAATGAATAAGGAAGCAAACAAAAGAAACGGTTCTCAATTCCGAGCCTGGATGAGTGAGAACCAAACAAAGCAAGGTCAGGTATTCCTCATGACTGACAGAGTCAGCCAACTATGGTGCTGAACCGGTTGAACCGGTTTCAAACTGGTCCATCCGGTTGATAAAAAATCCCAAATTTGGTCAGAAAGTTACTAAATGAATAAAAGCAAAAAAAAACAGAAACGGTTCTCAATTCCGAGCCCAGATGAGTGAGAACCAAACAAAGCAAGGTCAGGTATTCCTCATGACTGACAGAGTCAGCCAACTATGGTGCTGAACCGGTTGAACAGGTTTCCAATTGGTCCATTCGGTTGATAAAAAATCCCAAATTTGGTCAGAAAGTTCCTAAATGAATAAGGAAGCAAACAAAAGAAACGGTTCGCAATTCCAAGCCTGGATGAGTGAGAACCAAACAAAGCAAGGTCAGGTATTCCTCATGACTGACAGAGTCAACCAACCATGGTGCAAAATTGAAAACGATGAATGAATTAAACTTGAGCCTAAACATGATTCTGACACATTAGGAAAACAATCATCCTCAACTGTAATCCTCAACCATTCATAACCAATCAACAACAAACATGTGTGGCCTTTATTATCCACACCCAAGCAATACAATCTTCACATCAAAGGAAATAAAAAAGGATGAGAAAGAAGAAAAAGCATACGAAGACGATGAAGATGACCTGTAGGTAAAAAAAAATTCAGCATACTTACCTCAGAATCTCCGCCAAATATGATCCATGTATGCTGATGATGACTTCCAGAAGCCGAGATGTTGTAGCCTTCCTCCACGCTCTCAACTCAGAAGATGCTCCTCACCCTTTGTTTTTCTCACCAACAAAATATCTCATCTCTCAAAAATGCCAAAAGGTCCTTTGCTCTCCTATCCTCTCACCTTTATACTCATACCCCTCTCTCATTTGAGCCTCCTGGGTTCCTTCCCCTTTAGCACCGAAATCCCCTCCATCAGCATGGGAACCACACCCCCCAGTATTTCTCTTGCACTTACGAGGCCAGCTCACTCCCCTCAGTTTTCAGCTTGCTTCACCACCAAGAATCCATATGGATCCGTGGTGGGCTGCAAGGAACCCAAACCAAGGCCCAAAATGGGCCCACAACATTGCCCAAAACCGATCTGGAGTGTATGGGCCTAATCCATGTAGGATTTGGGTCCCAAAATTACCAAAATCAGTGTTTTACACCAGCTGACTCGATGAACCGGCTGAACCGGATGAACCAGATGTCAACCGGTCGAACCGGTTGCAAAAAATCTTGAAAAATTGATAGAATGTTCCTGGAAGAGTGAGAAATCCATGAAAAAAAGCGGTACACAATTCCGAGTTTGGAAAAGGGAGATATGATCAAAATAATTACCAAAAATCAGTGTTCTACACCGGCTGACTCGATGAACCGGATGAACCGACTGAACCGGATACCAACCGGTCGAACCGGTTGCAAAAAATCTTGAAAATTTGATATAATGTTCCTAAAAGAGTGAGGAATCCATGAAAAAAAGCGGTACGCAATTCCAAGTTCGGAAAAGGGAGATATGATCAAAACAAGCCCGAGTGCTCCGAACCTCAACATGCCCCTATAAACTCCAACTAAGCTAAAACATCGGGATGACCCCACTTCCTTCCTATAGGGTGATGTGAACGACTAAGAAAATGGTCACACTGACCCTCCAAAATGAACCACATACGCACTAGAATGGACCACAGACAAGCCCACACGAGGCTCGGACACCGACTAAGCCCAAAAGGGGCCCTAGTGGTGCCATATGAGAACGATGGGTGCAAGTGACGCCCAAAGGATAAATGCCAGTGTCGAGGGACAAAATTGAGGGTCTACACCTATCTTATTTCATCATACACCACACCCGATCCAATTTTCACGACAGCTCAATTTTATTTTATTTTTTATGCAAACCACACTTTTACAATCGGTCAAATCTTTTTCTGTTTGGTTCTGGTAACATACCACACTCGATTCAATAGGTCCGATAGTTTAGTTTCAATTTCGATGTACACCATACCTATATAATCAGTCATGTCAGTGTCATCTTTGGTTTTCTTCATAAACCCCATATGATCAGATAGGGCCCTATAATTTAGTATTGTTTTCGACGTAAACCGCACTCGTACAATCAATTATATCCTTGTCTTGTCTAGTTTTCATGACTGGACGCACTCACTTTGATTGGTCATAACAACTCAGTTTTATTTTCAACATAGACTGAATATGGAAGATCAGTCACATCGTTGTCCCATCTGGTTTTGCTATAGACCGTACCCGGTCTGATAGGTCTCGACAGTTCATTATTGTTTTCGACGTAGACTAGACCTATACGATTGGTCACACCATTATTTTGTCTAGTTTTCATCACAGACCACACTCAATCTGATCCGTCACAATAACTCAATTTCATTTTTGATGTAGATTGCACCTATATGATCGATCACGTCATTGTCCTTTCTAGTTTTCATCATAGACCGCACCTAGTTTGATCGGTGACAATAACTCAATTTTGTTTTCGGTGTTAACCGCACTTGTACGGTCGATCATGCTATTATTTTGATTAGTTTTGGTAATGTACCACACCTAGTTCGATAAGACCCAACTATTCAATTTCGGTTTTAGCATAGACCACACCTATACAATCGGTCATGTCATTGACTTATCTAGTTTTCATCACAAACTGCACCTAGTCTGATAAGTCCCAATAGTTTAGTATCATTTTTTATGTAAACCGAACCTATAGGATCGGTCACATTGTTGTCCTGTTTGGTTTTCGTCACTGATCTCACCCGTCCTAATCATGTTAGGATAAAACCTTTAAATTTGGAATTCATTATTTTATTAATGATGTTCCAATTTCACTTTTATCTATTCTTATTCCATGTATTATACTTTATGAGCATTCTTGCCTACATCTTTTTCATTATACATGACTTAGGTGCATTAGAAGTTGCATAAAAGATCTAAGTCATGGGTTACTTGCAAATAGATGACTTGTTCATAGTCAGTTTATATGCCTAGACAACCCATTAGAGGTTGTAGTGCACCATCTCCTCATTAGAGAGATGGTTGGTCTTGGCTGTTGGGATGGGTTTCCCATGGTGAGTGCACTAATGTGTATGGTTGCACATTGGACAGGACTTACGATGAGTCATGACTTAAGGTTATCAAGTAGTCATGACTCCACAAGCTACTTCATTGTGTTATCACTCAACTTTGAGAGAATATTGAGTTTGTGTTGAAGTTAGAGGTGTCTTTGACCTACGGGTGAGATTGTAACCTGATCATAAATTCCCTATGGATTGGGTCATTATTGATGGAAGCCGGTAGTAATAGGTATTCTCAATAAAGGCACCATGATATCTCTTAGGATTGAGACAGTGTATCATCTTAGGTGATCCTAAGGAGGTGTGTTCATGCATACTATGGCCATAGTAGAACTTGACATAGGCTCTTTGAGAGCTAAGATATGTCAATTGAATACACGATAAGAGGATTTGTAACTCAATGATGGTAGAAGTAGTCTTGTAAGGCTGATAACTTTCACCTTGTTAAACTATGGACACCAGTTCATGGGGAGACTTAACACAATGGATAGTAGGTCACGAATCCGAGCACTTGGTGTCTCGTTGTTATTTACATAGGATACTGGAGTTCAGTTGATTCTTTGTAGTAGGATGTTGAATAAACTTTAGAATTGGATTATGAGGGAGCCAGTATTCCTATGGGTCCCAATGGTCTCCACTCTCCACTTTGAGCTCATATACCTTATTGACATGGGTTGTGAGGGTTGGATTGGCTCTAAGTTCACTTTTGTGCATAAGGCCATTTTGGTAATTACATAAGGTTACATAGGGGTAAGTGAACAAGGTCTCTAGATTGGGCTAATCGATTAATTAGTAGGCCCTATTGGGTTAATTAATCAATTAAGACATATTTTGGGTTATATTAAGTTACCTAAGTCGTTAGTGGGCTGAAGTCACTTAAGCCCTATAGAAAACCCTATAAATACCCCCTTACGGGTTAAGGTTCACATAGTTTTTTCTAAAGAGCCATCTTAAATCTCCATAGAGAGAGAGGAGTCATAACCTCCACCCTTCCTTCCATCTCTACCGAAAGTGTGTCTAAATCAAGGTTCAAGTCATCAGGCGGAAGACTTTAGGTTTAGAAGACTTCTATGATTTCATTTTTCGTCTTCACCACATTGATTTGATTCAGGAACATCTAAATTTGATGTATGGTTTTCGTTAGCACTTTCTAAATCCTTTTAAAGTTTAAAAATGTTATTTTTCTATTGTGCATAGGATTGAGAAAAGGCCTAGGATAGTTATGCATGTTCCTAACCTGATCTGAGCTTGGGAAATTGAGAGATTCGGGTTTTTCTCATTAGATTGGTGACGACATCTCAGTTTTTTTTTTTCGACATAGACTGCACTTGTACAATCGGTCACATCGTTTTCTTATCTAGTTTTCTTCATAGATCGCACTTGGCCTGATCGGTCATGACATGTCTATCTGGTTTTGGTCACAATTAGCACCTGGTCTGATCGGTAAAGATAGTTTAGTTTCAATTTCGACCTAAACCACTCTTTTATGATTAGTCACGTCATTGTCCAGTCTAGTTTTCGTTACAGCCCACAACTAATTTGATCCATCACGATAGTTTAGTTTCCTTTTCAACGTAGATCGCACCTATAAGATCTTTCACATCATTGTCTTGTCTGCTTTTTGTCACATACCACACCTAGTCTGAATGGTCCCAACAATTCAATATAGTTTTTAGCATAGACTATACTTGTATGTTTGATCACGTCGTTGTCTTTTATGGTTTTCGCCATAGACTACACTCGGTCTAATCGGTAACAATAACTCAGTTTTGTTTTCGGTGTAAATCGCACCTATACGGTCTATCATGTCCTTGTCATGTTTGGTTTTTGGTAACATACTACACCCACTTCGATAGGTCCTGACAGTTCAATTTCAGTTTCGACATAGAGCACATCAATCCAATCAATCATGTCATTGTCTTGTTTGGTTTTTTTCACAAACCGCACGTTACTAAATAGGTATTGACAATTCAGTTTCAATTTGGGCATAGGTCATACCTATACAATCGATCACATCGTTGTCCTATTTGGTTTTCATCACAAATTACACCTAGTTCGATCATATACAACAACTTAATATCGTTTTTGACATAGATCGCACATGTCATTGTCCTATTAAGTTTTCATGACAGACCGCATTTAGTTCGATCGATCACGATAGGTTAATTTCATTTTCGACATAGACTCCACATATACGATCGATCACATTGTTGTCCTATCGATTTCGTCGTAGATCGTTCCCTATTTGATAGGTGTCAACAATTTAGTATTGTTTTCGATGTAGACTAGACCTATACGATCAGTCATGTCATTTCTTGTTTGGTTTTAGTCATAGACTACACCCAGTTTGATTGGTCATGACAACTCAATTCGTCATAGACCACACCTAGTTAGATAGGTCTTGACATTTTAATTTCGATTTCAACATAGACCACACCTATTAAATAGGTCACGTCGTTGTTATATTTTGTTTTCGTCACAAACTACACTCGGTCTGATCAGTCATGACAAGGCAATATTGTTTTCGGCATAGACAACACCTATATGATCAATGATATCGTTGTCTTGTCTAGTTTTCATGACAAATCTCACTCGGTTCGATCAGTCATGACAACTTAGTTTCATTTTAAGCCTAAACCGCACATGGAAGATTGGTCACATCGTTGTCCTATCTGGTTTCATTACAAACTACACCCAGTCCAATAAGTCCCAACTGTTCAGTATCGCTTTCTATAGAAACCAAAGTTATATAATCGGTCATGTCATTTTCTTGTCTAGTTTTCATCACAAACTACACCTAATTTGATCAATCACAATAGCTCAATATCATTTTCGGCATAATCCTTACCTGTACAATCAATCATGTCGTTGTCCTATTTGGTTTTCATGATAGACTACACTCAGTCCAATTGGTCATGACATTGTTGTTTCTTTTTCGGTATAGATTGCACTTGCACAATTGGTCACGTCATTGTCCTCTTTGGATTCTTCATAGACCGTACCTAGTCCGATGAGTCTTGAAAGTTCGATATTGTTTTTGATGTATACCAAACCTATATGATCGATCATGTTGTTGTCTTGTTTGGTTTTCATCATAGACTGACCCTAGTCCAAGTGGTCACGACAACTCAATTTCGTTTTTAACATAGATTGTACCTATATGATCAGTCAGGTCATTATCCTATCTTGTTTTCAACACAGACTGCACCCAATCAAATAGACCAAACTTATAATATCGATCATGTCATTGTCCTGTCTAGTTTTCCCCATAGACTGCACTCAGCCTGATCGATCATAACAACTTAGTTTCATTTTCTGCATAAACCGCTCCTTTATGATCAATCAAGTCATTTGCCAATCTGGTTTTCGTCTTGAACTATTTCTGATTCGATAGGTCATGACAATTCAGTATTAGTTTCGATGTAGACCAAACCTATATGATTGATCACATCATTGTCTTATCCGATTTTGGTCATAGACTACACCCCGTCTAATCGATCATGACGACTTAATTCGGTTTTCGATGTAGACTATACCTATACAATCGGTTAGGCTGTTGTCTGGTCTGGTTTTCATCACAGACCAAACCTAGTCAGATAGGTCCTGACAATTCAATTTCAATTTTAAAGTAAATTAGAGCTATATGATCGGTCTCGTCATTGTCCTATTTGGTTTTCACTACAGATTGCACTTGGTCCGATCGATCAGGATAGCTTTGTTTCATTTTCAACATAAACAACATTTATTCGATCAGTGATGTCAATGTCTATTTTGGTTTTTGTAAAAGACCGTACCCGGTTCAATAGGTCTCGATAGTTCAATTTCAATTTCGGCGTAAAACACATCTGTACGATTAGTCATGTCATTGTCCTATATGGTTTTCATCACAGACTGCACTTGCTCCAATTGATCATGATAACTCAGTTTTGTTTTGACGTAGACCACATGTGGATGATCGATCATATTATTGTCATATTTGGCTTTGTCATAGAACGAACCCGATCCAATAGGTCTTGACAATTCATTATCCTTTTTGGTGTAGTCTAGGCCTATGCATGGGTCATGTCGTTGTCCTATTTAGTTTTTTTTCACAAACTGTACACTATCGGTTTGGTCATGAAAGCTTAGTTTCATTTTCAATGTAGACCACATTTGTATGATTAGTCACGTAGTTGTCCTATTTAGTTTTTATCATAGTCGACACCTCATCCGATTGGTCATAACAGTTTAGTATTGTTTTCAACGTATACCGCACTTGTACGATTGATCACACTGTTGTCTTGTATAGTTTTCATCACAAATTATACCCAATAAGATAGATATCGAAAGTTCAGTTTTAATTTTAGCGTAGATCAAACCTGTACAAATGGTCATATCATTGTCCTGCGTGGTTTTCATCACAGTCTACACTTGGTCCAATCAGTCATGAAAACTCAGTTTCATTTTCGACATAGACAGTACTTGTTTAATCGGTGATGTCGTTGTCCTGTTTGGTTTTCTTAATAGATAGCACCCAATTCACTATGTCTAGAAAGTTCAATTTCGGTTTCAGGGTAGACCACACGTATAGAATTGGTCATGTCGTTGTCTTATCTAGTTTTCGTCATAGACTGCACCTGATTCAAGCAGTGATGATAGCTCAATATCATTTTTGGTTTAGAAAGCACATGTACGATTGGTCATGTCATTGTCCTATTTGGTTTTTATCACAAATCGCACTTGGTCCAATTGGTCGTGATAACTCAGTTTCGTTTTGATGTAAACCACACGTGGAAGATCTATCACATCGTTGTCCTATTTGGTTGTCGTCATAGATTGTACCCAATTTGATCGATCATGGAAACTCGGTTTTGTTTTCGATATAAATTGTGTTTGTATTATCAATCATGTTGTTGTCCTAATTTGTTTTCTTCATAGCCAACACCCGATCTGATCAGTCATTAGAGTTCAGTATCATTTTCGACGTAGACCGCATATGTGCGATCAATCACATTGTTATCCTATCTTGTTTTCGTCACAAACTACACCAGGTCTTATAGGTCTTGATAGTTCAGTTTCGGTTTTGGCATAGACCATACCTATACAATCGATCAAGTCGTTATCCTGTTTGATTTTTGTCATAAACTACACTTGGTCCAATCAATCACGATATCTTAATATTGTTTTCGACATAGACTGCACCTATATAATCGGTCATGTCATTGCCTTGTCTAGTTTTCATGACAAACCATACCTAATCTAATCGATCATGACAACTCAGTTTCATTTTTTGAGTAGACTACACGTGAAAGATCGTTCCCATCGTTGTTCTATTTAGTTTGATCGGTCACAACAACTCAGTTTTGTTTTAGGTGTAAACTACACCTGTATTATCAATCATGTCATTTTCTTATCTGGTTTTCGTCATAGACCGCATACGGTCCGATCGGTCACAACAACATAATTTTGTTTTCAGAGTAGACCGCATCTAAATGATAGGTCACGTCATTGTCCTATATGGTTTTCGGCATAGATCGCACCTAATTTGATTGATCACAACAACTCAATTTCATTTTCAGCATAGACCACATCTATACAATCCTTCACACCATTGTTTTATCTGGTTTTCATCACAGTTGGCACTCGATCCGATTGGTCATGACATGTCAATTTCGTTTTCGGCGTAAACCGCTTCTATACAATTGGTCATGTCATTGTCCTATCTAGTTTTCTTCATAGATTGCACCCAATTCAATCAATCATGGCAACTCAGTTTCGTTTTCGACGTAGATCATACTTGTATGATTAGTCATCTCATCGTCCTATCTCGTTTTCATCATAGACCATACCCAATCAGATAGGTCTCGACAAGTTAGTTTCAGTTTTGGAGTATACAATACCTATACAATTGGTCATGTCATTCTCCTGTTTGGTTTTCGTCACAGTCTACACTTAGTTTGATCGGTCACGACAACTTAGTTTCGTTTTTGGTGTAAACCGCATCTGTACGGGCAAACATGTTGTTGTCCTGTCTTGTTTTGATAACATACCATACCTAGTTCAATAGGTCCTAATAGTTCAGTTTTGATTTCATCATAGACCACATATATACAATTAGTCATATAGTTTTCCTGTCTGGTTTTTGTTATAAACTGCACATAGTTAGATAGGTCCAGACAGTTTAATATGTTTTTCAGCATAGACTAAACCTATACGATCAGTTACATCATTGTCCTATCTGGTTTTTGTCACAAATTGCACCCGATATGATCGATCACGATAGCTCAGTTTCATTTTTGGCATTGATTACACATGTTCAATCAATCACGTTCTTGTCCTGTTTGGTTTTCATCACAGACCACACCCAATTTGATCAGTCATGATAGCTCAATTTCATTTTCGATGATGACTGCACCTGTACAATCGATTAGGCCATTGTCCTACCTAGTTTTTCGTCATGGATTGCACCTGGTTCGAACAATCACGACAACTCAATTTCATTTTTGATGATGACTGCACCTGTACAATCGATCATGTCGTCCTATCTGGTTTTCGTAACAGACTGTACCTAGTTCGTTAGGTCCCGACATTTTAGTTTCAATTTAGGCACAAACCACACCTATACAATTGATAATGTCGTTGTTCTATCTAGCTTTCACCATAGATTGCACCAGGTTCAAACAATCACAACACCTAAGTTTCATTTTTGACATAGACCACACCTATAGGATCAGGTTCATCGTTGTCCTGTCTGGTTTTCATCATAGACCGCACCCGATCAGATAGGTCCCAATAATTCAATTTTGATTTCAACTTAGACCAAACCTTTATGATTAGTCACTTCATTATCCTGTATGGTTTTCGTCACAAACTGCACATGGTTAGATCGATCACGATAGTTGAGTATCATTTTCGATGTGGACCGCACATGTACAATCAGTCATGTCGTTGTCCTTTCTATTTTTCATAACAAACCTTACTTGGTCCAATCGGTCACGACAACTCAATTTCGTTTTCGATGTAAACAAGACCTATACGATTAGTCATGTCATTGTCCTTCTAGTCTTCGTCACAAACCTCACCCGATCTGATCAATCATCACAACTTAATTTAGTTTTCTACATTGACCACACATGTAGGATCAGACATGTCATTGTCCTGTTTGGTTTTCATCACAGACCACACTCGATCAGATAGCTCCCTATAATTCAATTTTAATTTAGACATAGACCAAACCTATATGATCATTCACATCATTGTCCTATCTGGTTTTCGTCATAGACAATAAACGGTTTGACTAGTCATGACAACTCAGTATCATTTTTTATGTACACCGCACATGTACGATCAGCCATATCGTTATCCTATCTGGTTTCATGACAGATCGCACCCCATCTAATCCGTCATGATCGCTTAGTTTCATTTTTGGAGTAGACCGCATGTGGAAGATTGAACACATCGTTGTCTTGTTCAATTTCATCACATATTGCACCCAGTCTGATAGGTCCCTGACAATTCAGTATCGTTGCTGGCATAGACCAAACCTATATGATTGGTCACATCGTTGTCCTATCTGGTTTTTATCATAAACCGTACTCGATCCGATTAGTCAAAGTAGTTCGGTTTCATGTTTAGTGTGGACCATATCTGTACGATCAGTCATGTTATTGTCCTATATTGTTTTCGTCACAATCAACATCAGGTTCGATCAATCATGACAGTTCAATTTCATTTTCAATGTAGATCCCTCCAATACGATTGATCAGGTCGATGTCCTATCTGGTTTTCATCATAGACCACACCTGGTCTAATTGATCATGACAACTTAATTTCATTTTCGACTTATACTATACTTGTACGATCAATCACATTGTTGTTCTATTTGGTTTTTGTTATAGCTGCACCCAATTCGATTGGTCACAATAGCTCAGTTTTATTTTTGGCAAAAACCATATCTGTACAATCAATCATCTCATTATCATCTAGTTTTCAGCATAGTCAACACCTAGTCCAATCTATCTTGATAACTCAATTTCATTTTTAGCATAGATCAGACCTATACAATCAGTCACATCGTTGTCTTGTCTGGTTTTCGTCACAGACTACACCTAGTCTGATCAATCACGACAGTTCAATTTCCTTTTCAATGTAGATTACACCTGTAAGGTCGGTCACATCATTAACCTGTCTTATTTTGTCACAGACTGTACCTAGTACGATAAATCTAAATAGTTCAGTATCATCTTCGACATAGAACAAACCTATACAATTATTCACATTGTTGTCCTATCTTATTTTCATCACAAACTACACTCGGTCTGATTGTTCACAATAGCTTAGTTGTGTTTTCGGTGTAGACCACATTTGTATGATTAGTCACATCGTTGTCCTATCTGGTTTTGTCACAATTATCACCTGGTTCGATCAGTCACAACAGTTTAGTATCGCTTTTAGCATAGACTACTGATTGCGTGCCTAGCTGGTGTACCTTGATTTTGGCCCTCAGACAGGAGTAATCAACAAAATTTTTAACCTATATCACCATGTACTAGGATAGCCTCAGCTAGCATAGCATAGTGGCTCTAGGATCATTCACTGGGAAGGGTTTTCAACTTACTATTGACATTAATTCAAAGATGAATTGGTGTTTTTTCATTTCAAGGTTAGCTTTAAAAGAAAACATAATCTTTGGTTGGAAAATGATTGGTTTTAAGCTAACCAAAACTAATAGTAACTGAGATTACTAATAAAGAAAAGTGTTTCTTGGAGTTTTAAGATCATTGTTTTAAGATCATTGAGGTCAGGCTCCTCATGCAAAAACAGAGTTCCAGTCACTTGAATCTTTTCCTCGCATTAGAGAATTAACATATAGTTAATTCTCTAACCGGTGTGGTACAGATGCTTCCCTTTATTGGATTCAAACACTAAATCCCTCTCACCGATTCATCTTGTAATGGCTCGTGCCTCTCACCTAGCATTTACCATTCAAGCCTTGGATTTCCCTTCTCAAGCTCGCAAGAGAAAAGATAACTAATGGATGTCTCATTAGAGTCTAAAAGCTTACCAAGTGTTGGCAATTCTAGAAAATCCTACCTTCAAGTCACCTCCCAAAGGCTCGCAAAAGGTAAACTAGTGCATCTCAATGGATGAAGATCACTTGCCTTACCAAGTGTTGGCCCAAGTGATTTAAAGGCGTTTTAAGTTAACTAAAAACATAGAAACCAATAACGGGTTACACTTTCTCTTCATTAATAGTTGAAACAACAAAATTACCAATTCTTGCACTCGGCACCTTACCCAACTACCTTAACTCCAAGAGACAAAAAGTCTAGCCACTCATTCTCTGAGGAAACATCCTCAGAGCTTGTTTGGCTAGTAAGAAAAATATAATCAAAATGAGTAGGTAAGGCAGAGAAAAACTCTGTATATTACTTCCTTCAAAACTATACAAAAAGTTGTCTCTGAGAACAAGCTCCCGAGATGTTCTGGTAATGAAAATTACAAATAATATATATGAGGTTATTCACCCTTTGTTCTTACTTATTAACTAAGGAATCCTATGATTGGTGGATTACAAGGAGAAAATGGGGATTTAAACAACAAATATCTGAAGAAAAAAATCTAAAAGTGTTGATCGCAAATATCTGGAAGCACTCAGGAGGATTTTGCAGGCATGCAAGATGGGCTACGAAATTTCGCAGCCAAAGGCCCATTTCACAGCGATCACCTTGTGATTTCGCAGCCAAAGGCTGATTTCGCAGCTGCGAAATTGGCCTCCGGCTTGGTGTGATTGGCTTCCAATGGCTATAACTTCTTCATTTTAACTCCAATTCATGCACCGTTTGAAGCATTGGATTGCTGACTTACCGAGATTCGAAACAACATATAGTATGCATGAAATGGACTCCAAGAAGTGCTCCAAAAGTTTCCAACAGTTGCTGTCCTCTTGAATTCTTCATGTTAGATTTCTCTCTTTGCTTTCCCTCCTTGCATTCATGATTTGCTTTTGGCAAAGGACTATAAAGCTTCAAAGCTTAGGTTCTTCATAAAAATGAGCTTCCAATTGCTTTGCCATGGATTCCGTAGAACTCTCCTCAATCTTGGATTGCTTTGGTGATCAAAATACTATCAAAGACACCAAAACTTACACAAATTTGATTTGAAACGATTACAAAGGTCCTTAATATGCTAATTGAGTTAAAATGTAATAACTACTACTCAAAAGAGTTTAAAATAGTTAGTTACAAGCTACAAAATAACACTTTTTGAGTAGTAATCACTCCCCCCAACCGACATATTGCTAGTCCCTTAGCAATGAAGGAGAGAAAAAGTGAAATAAACAGTAATATACTTTACAAAATCATGCTGATCACTTCAAAAAATTTTAAGTGACATGATGATCAAACTCTCACATGGAACATTAAAGAAATAAAACTCAAATTTGAATAAGAGCTATCAAATACCTTGTCTAATCACAATTCATAAAGAGAAGGCATTATGCAAATTGAAGTTTTAAAATCATTTCCACTTCAAAAGGACCAAACCTTACTCTTCCACAAAAATCTAAGTGTTACTTGATAGCTTCCGAATATAGTATGCTGAACTAATCTCTCCCCCCAACCTAGTTCTTTTTCAACACTTAGCAAACTGATAAAATTTAATAGGCTAAGAACGCACCTTTTTATTTCACAATTTTTTTCTTATAGGAGTACAAGGCTTAAAGGTATTCTTTTCTAAATTGTCCATGTAACGGGGGTCCATCGATGACTCCCAACCAATTAAGGTTTAGGGCATCAAGCTTTAAGGATCTTTCAACCACTAACTCCTCATATTTTACCTCGGACTTTTGAGAATGAATTTTAATACCCAAGCACCTACAGTATGTTAAACTCCACCTTTTCACCCTTGTAACAAGCATTGAGGTTGGTGACTCCCAACCAATGAAGGCTTAGGGCAATAGGTTTTAAAGATTTTCACCATATACCCCTCAGACCTTGCTCGGGTCTCAAGGCAAGCAAACATTTTTCTTTCTTTCTTTCTTTTTTCTTTCAAAGGCTCATTGGCCTTTTATAAGGTGTCCAACACTATTAAATGAGGTCAAAAGTACCAAGTCTAAATTTTCCTAAGTCAAGAGGGAAATAGTTTTTCATGTTATACTCGGAACCTATTGTGCACAGTGTGTGAATAACTTAAAGTGGAAGAACTAAGGTTGAATTCAATAGAAGTTCAACAATTCATCAACTTTAGTAAGCATAATACAAATTCTAAGTCAAGTGAAAAACAAAAATTCGATTTCTCTCATTTTATTTTGAGAATTTTTCCTTAATAACCATGGAGAGTAGAATAAAAACTTTTTAAAAAATTTAAAAATTAAGTAAAAAGCAACTAAATTATCAAAATAACTTAGCATTGATAATTAAAACTTCCTTCCTTAACTCTCCCCCCAACCAAGCTGAACATTGTCCTCAATGTGGCATGAGCGATTGAAAAACAGGGAGGAAGTGGTGCCTCCTGAGTGATCTGAAGTTTGAGTAGAATAGGAGAAACCACATGTTTCAAAAACAATAAAACATATGAGTAGAAGAATTAAAATAAAATAATGCCAAGAATACTAAAAAAAAATGATAGATTTATATTACTTCATGAAAGTATACTATAGAGCAAAACAAGTAATACAACCAATCCCAATATATAAAACATCAAAAGCATGGGATTATAAGTTCTACTATAGTAAAAAAAAAAAATACTAAAAAGAAACTAAGTAAATGATCAGATAGTGGTGGGAGGATTATGTGAAGATGATGGCTCGGTTGTAAAGGTCAGAATGCTCGGGATGGATGCCTTTGTCTCTCCTATAGTCGGCTTCTCAGGGTGTATAGTCTGCTCTGTGAGAGGAGGGGCTTGTGATGGATCTGTAGGCTCTGATGGGATAGGAATAGCATGCTCAAGAGTCGATAGAATACCCAGGTGCTATTGTATCTGCCTAAGGATGGCAGTATGCTGGGTTTGGGTGGCAATAATCTGCTCTTGATGGGCACGAAGAGCTATCATCTCTTGAGTGAGGATGCTTTGAGAAGTGGTCAATGTCTGCAAAGTGTGACATAGGCCTCTAAACTCGGAAATGGATATGGCAATCCTAGACTCGGATGAAGGAGGAGGCTCTGATGTAGATGGTATAACAGGCGGAGTCCCTGGTGTGGCAGGAGGAGCAGAGGGTGCAACCTCAGGAATAGGCCCTGTAGAGGGCACTGTAGGGGCAGGTGCTCTCATGTCAGCTGGTATCTCAACCGGCTGTGGCTCCTCTGGCCGCTCTGGATGTGGAATCTCTGGATGCTCTGGTCCAACTGGGGCTCCTGGCTCTGCATCATAGGCTGTCATACTCATCCATTTGTTGAGAATGAATATCTCTTGAAAAATGTGTATGCGCTCAAGCTGAGGCTCAGATGGATATCCTAAGTGCTCCAAAATTTGACATAGCAACCTCGGGAAGAGTAGTGGAATAGCATCCGCTCTGAAAAGCTTCTTCCTATGGACCTTCTCTTCAAAGTACAGAAGAGTGGCCATAATGAGATGATGAGGGCCAAAGAAAAATCCCTCAGATATCCTGAACAATGCCTCTAGCAAAGTTCCTCTCCTCTACACCATATGCTGAAGTGGATAGATGTTATGGCGCAGGAGTGCATCTATAAAGAACATGCTGGGAGGGAGCTCCTTCCTCAACAGATAGGGGCGTGTAGATGCCCCTCTGGATAGTATATGAACCATGTCACTCTGGGAAGGATGAGTCCAGACTCGATAATCCTCTAGACTTGCTGGCTCGTAGGGAATGCGCAGGGCCTCTGCTATGTGTCTGGCTCTTAGGATACCATGGCGTCCGTCAATGGTGAAGTGGATGACAGTAGGATCCTGGACATGGTGTGGTCATAGACTGATAAAAGTCCAATGCTACACGGGGATAGAAGAAATCCCTGGGAGTCATCAGATGCTCCATATGGTACCTCTGTAGTAGATGGAAAGAATCTCTGAGCTCTGGCTGAAGCTTGAAGGTAGTTTTGTCAAAACAAAGCTTTAAGCGGAATGGCCTAGCCCAGCAATCCAAATTACCCTCAATGGGTGGCTGAGTGACCATGGGACGCCTGATAACCACCTCGGGAGTCATTCCAGAGGGAATATAAGACTCTGTGGCAGGTGGCTAAGGCGGCTAAGGCTCTGATAAAGGCTTTGATAGCGGCTCTGATGGCTCAAGTGGCGTTGATACCCTTGCTTTCTTCTTAGGGGGATGGCTACCTGACTTTTTAGCATGAGAAGAGCTTGACCCGGGTGTGGTGGGTGGTCTCCTCATGTCATATCACCTCGTAGGAGAAGTCAGAGGTGCGTCCTCTACTGATGGTGGGATGGCTAGTGGTTGTGAAGGCTCAGTCATGGAGCCTTGTACAGGGGTCTCCCTTGGAGTTTTGGGCCGGCTTGAAGGAGACGAGGACTTAGCTCCTCAGGTTTTTGCCCTGGCTAATTCAGAGAAGGTGGCCGGAGCTGCGCGTGTGGCTTGGGCTCAGATGGGGGTCTTCTGGAAGGGTGTTTTGGCTTGGGTCCTATTTCGCACCAAAGGGAAGTTCAAATGACCGGTTTAAAAATGAAAATTTGGAATTTATAACGTTTAAAATGGAAGCCAAGTGACGGTTGGACTTTTCACAATGGGGGCTCAATTTCGCAACAGGGGGTTGTTTTCGCAGGCCATTTCACAGTTGTGAAATGAGAGGGTGGGGCTGCGAAATGGCACTCGTGTGCCAAATGGTGGTTTCGCAGCTGCGAAATGAGGCTTCGGCTGTGAAAATGGGATTTTGAAGGCTTGGGTGATTTCGTAGAGGGTTTTGCAGCTGTAAAATGGAAGCATGGGCTGCGAAATGGCACTCGTGTGCCAAGGAGTGGTTTTGCCCGGGTGGCTATGGGGCTACAAAATCATTTCGCACCGGAGGGGCATTTTCGTAGCCATCCCTTGATTTCGCAGCGGGCACCTTGTGGCTACGAAATCTCACAGACCTCTTATTTTTTCTTGCTCCTGAGCTCCTTTTGGCTTCCTGAGACCTTTCTTCACTTCCATTGCAATTCCTCCTAAATTAGATCATTCAAAAAGTCTAAGTTACATATAAATAACACAACTTAAGACCAAAATTAAAATCAAAACAATCAATAAAGCTCTTAATTTAACAAAATTAAACAAAAGATATGGACTTTGGTGAGACCAAGTCCATCTAACCCTTTTCTGATTAGGTTTTCTGTGGCTCAAGGAGGTTGATTTCCTCATTTTCTTGCTTGAATGGCTCAATGAATGGTTTGAGACGATGACCATTGACTTTAAAAATGTCAGTGCTGTTGGAATTCAGTAATTCCACCACTCCATTAAGATGCACTTGGTGAATAATGAAATGGCCTATCCACCTTGACTTCAGCTTCCCAGGAAAGATATGGAGCCTTAAGTCATAGAGTAAGACTCTTTGTCCTTTCTGGAATTCTTTGTTGGAGATTAATTGATCATGCCATCTCTTCATCCTCTGTTTTGCAACTTTGGAATTGATGTAAGCATCATTTCTTAATTCCTCCATCTTATTAAGGTCTAAGCACCTCTTTGCCCCAGCTATGATCAAGTCCATGTTAACCTTCTTGATTGCCCACCAAGCCTTATATTCAACTTCCACAGGGAGATGGAATGCTTTGCCATAGATTAAGCGATAGGGAGACATGCCAAGAATAGTCTTGTAAGCTGTTCTATATGCCCATAGTGAATCATGGCGCTTAATAGACCAATCTCTTTTGCTCGTGTTCACCACCTTCATCAATATGTTCTTGATTTCCCTGTTTGCTAGCTCAACTTGCCCGAAAGTCTGAGGGTGATAAGGTGTATCTACCTTATGCTTCACCCCATACTTGGCTAATAGGGTTTCAAAAGGTTTGTTGCAAAAATGAGTACCTTGATCACTGATTATGGCCTTGGGCACCCCAAATCTTGAGAAGATGTTCTCTTTGAGAAATTTGAGAACCACCCTGTGATCATTATGTTTATAGGGGATTGCCTCAACCCATTTAGAAACATAGTCCACCCCCACCAAGATATAAGAGTTACCAAAAGACATTGGGAAAGGTCTCATGAAGTCAATGCCCCAAACATCAAAGAGATCAACTATTAGAATGGGGTTTATGGGCAATTGATTTCTTCTTGTCAGCTTCCCAAGCCTTTGGCATCTATCACAGCTCCTACACATGGTGTGGGTATCTTTGAAAAGTGATGGCCAACTAAACCCTGATTGCAACACCTTCATGGTTGTTTTCTGAGAGGCAAAGTGGCCTCCAAATGCACTCTCATGGCAATGGTTGAGGATTCCTTGTTGCTCTTCTTCAGGGACACAGTTCCTTATTATTTGATCTGCACAATACTTAAAAAGGAAAGACTCTTCCTAATAATAAGCATGAATCTTTGCAAAGAAGTGCTTCCTGTCTTATGCTTTCCACTCTCTTGGAACTTCACCAGTAACTAGATAGTTAGCAATATGAGCATACCAAGGAGTTTTTTCTAGCAACATAAGTGATTCCTCAGGAAAGTCATCATTAATAGGTAAGACATAGGAATTGTGTGCTATAGCCAACCTTGAAAGGTGGTCAGCTACCACATTCTCCACTCATTTTTTTATCTCTGATTTGGAGATCGAACTGTTGTAGTAAGAGAATCCATCTAATCAATCTTGCTTTTGCATCTTACTTTGTCAATAAATACTTCAAGGCTGAATGGTCAGTGAAAACAATGATGAAAGACCCTACTAGATAAGCACGAAACTTGTCTAAGGCAAACACTACAACTAACAATTCTTTCTCTGTAGTTGTGTAGTTCCTTTGAGCTTCGTTCAATGTCTTGCTTGCATAATAGATCCCATAGGGTTTTCCATCTTCTCTTTGGCCAAGCACAGCTCCTATAGCAAAGTCACTGGCATCACACATCACTTCAAAGGGTAGTTGCCAGTTGGGAGCCTTCACTATTGAAGCAGTTGTCAAGAATTGCTTCAATTGATCAAAACTCTTTTGACATCTCTCATTCCATACAAACTTAGCATCCTTAGCCAAAAGTTCACAAAGAGGCTTTGAAAGCTTAGAGAAATCTTTTATAAACCTCTTGTAGAACCCTACATGTCTAAGGAATTGCCTTACTCCTTTCACAGTTGTTGGGGATGGCAATTTGACAATAAGTTCCACCTTTGCTTTATCAACTTCAATGCCTTTCTCGGAGATGATATGGCTAAGGACAATTCCTTGCTGTACCATAAAATGGCATTTTTCCCAGTTGAGCACCAAGTCCTTTTCAATGCATCTGTTAAAAACCGCTTCCAAGTTGACTAAGCATTCTTCAAATGTACTTCCATATATGGTGATGTCATCTATGAAGACCTCCATAATTCGCTCCACCATATCACTGAAGATACTTAGCATACATCTTTGGAATGTTGCAGGTGCATTGCATAAACCAAAAGGCATTTTTCTGTAAGCGTATGTTCCAAATGGACATGTGAAAGTGGTCTTCTCCTGATCTTCAACATCAATTTCAATTTGAAAATACCCGGAGTACCCATCCAAGAAACAATAGAAAGGATGGCCAGAGACTCTCTCCAACACTTTATCAATAAATGGCAATGAAAAATGATCATTCCTTGTCACAACATTCAATTTTCTATAATCAATACACACCCTCCAACCTGAAGTGAGGTGTGTAGCAATTTCTTCTCCCTTTTCATTTTGAACCACAGTAATCCCTAAGTTCTTTGGTACCACTTGAGTAGGACTCACCCAAGGGCTGTCAGATATGGGGTAGATAATACTTCCTTGAAGTAGCTTCAGAACCTCAGCTCACACCACCTCTTGCAAATGAGGATTCAATCTTCTTTGAGGTTGACGAATTGGTTTAGCTTCTTCCTTCATGTATATATGATGTGTACAAACCAAAGGACTAATGCCTTTCAAGTCAGATATTTCCATCCTATTGCTTTCTTACACCTCTTGAGAACTTCAAGTAGACACTTCTCCTGAGGACTAGTAAGAGATGAAGATATAACAACAGGGCATTGTTTATTCTCTTCCAGGTATGTATATTTCAACTCCGTGGGCAAAGGCTTCAGATTGAGCTTTGGGGTATCTTCTTTAGCAGCTTCTTGTGCCTCCTCTTTATTGAACAAAGGTAGAATCTCTTCTCTCATCTTCCAACCTTGTAGAGTAGCAAGCACATCAGAGGGTTCAGGCAACCCTTCTTCAAGATCCCCAAGACTTTCATTCAACTTGTCTTGCATTTTCTTATTACAATGCTCCTTCACTAGAGTGTCAATAATGCACACCTCTTCTGGACCCTCTTCTTCTTCCGGAGTGATTAGCTTTTTGAACATATAGAAGATATTGAGCTCCAATGTCATGTTGCCAAATGTGAGTTACATGAGTCCATTCCTACAATTTATGATTGCATTTGATGTAGCAAGGAATGACCTTCCAAGGATGATGGGAACATAATTCGTTTCCTTGATAATGGGGTCTGTGTCAAGAACAACAAAGTCTACTGGATAGTAGAAATTATCAACTTGAACTAAGACATCTTCAATTATCCTCCTTGGAATTTTCACTGATCTATCTGCTAGAGATAGAGTGATTGATGTTGGCTTCAATTCACCAAGTCCCAATTGCTTATAGACAGAGTATGGTAGCAAATTCACACTTGCTCCCAAGTCTAACAAAGCTTTCTCCACTACCTTTCCCCCAATCATGATTGAAATGGTAGGACATCCCGAATCTTTGTACTTCAAAGGGGACTTGCATTGTATGATAGCACTTACTTGCTCAGTCAAGAAGGCTTTCTTATTCACATTCAACCCTCTTTTGATAGTACACAAGTCCTTTAGGAATTTTGCATATGTTGGAACTTGTTTAATCATATCCAACAATGGAATGTTGACTTTCACTTGTCTCAATACTTCAAGAATTTCTGATGCATTTCTGATCCATTTTTTCCCATGCAAAGCTTGAGGAAAAGGTGAAGGTGTGTGTTTCTTCATCATTTCTTCCTTGATAAGTACTTTCTCCGAATTTGCATTCACTGTTGAATCATGGTCCTCTTTCCCTTCACTAATATCTTTCTTCTTTCCTTTGATTTCCTCCATCTTCTCTGTCTTTTCTTCTTCTTCCTCTTCAACATGTGGCTTGGGTGTTGGCAACTCAACCTTTTTACCACTCCTTAGAGTGATCAAGGCCTTAACATCTCTCACTTGTGAGGACTCTCCTTCATGAGTTTCCACTTCATGGATACCCTTGGGGTTTTGGTGAGGTTGAGAAGGAAATCTACCCTTCTCTTGTACTGTATTTAGGTTAGTGGGCCTTGAGATTGAGTATTAGAGATTATCTATTTTCTGAGATATGTCATTTTGCATGCCATCCATCATTTTATTCAATGTATTCTCTACACTGTCAATTCTTTGATTGAGTTGAGCATTGATGGATTTTTGGTCTCCAACAAAATCTCCCACAACCTTGCTTAGATTCACTATTGCTTGTTCAAGATTTGAAGCTTGTTGAGATGGTTGAGCTGGCTGTGCATATTGAGGTGCTCTTGGCTTCCAAGAGAAATTTGGATGGTTCCTCCAACTTGAGTTGTAAGTATTTCCATACAAAGCATTGTTGTTGGGCTTGAATTGTCCAATGACATTTGCTTGATCTCCAAACATCTCTCTAGCAATTGGAATTGTAGGGCACTCCTCCACCAAGTGCTCATAAGATTGACATGTAGGACATGGCTTGACTTGCACTGGTGTTTCAGCAACAGCTTGCACTTCATGCATCTTTTTTAGTTCTAGCTCCTCCAATCTTCTTGTCATAGCTGCAAACTTTGCCTTCATATCAACATCTTTATTCAAGGTGTACATCCCAGCCTTAGCATTGAAAGCATTCGGTTGAGACTTCATCTTTCCCACTTCTCCTTTGTTCAGTTCATCCCATCCCCTTGAAACTTCAGCCACATAACTCAAGAAATCCATAGCTTCCTCCGGATTCTTACTCACGAAATCTCCTCCACACGTTGTCTCGAGGAGTTGCTTCATTGAGGAAGACATCCCATCATAGAAATAACTGACCAATAGCCATGTATCAAAATCATGGTGAGGACAAGCATTGATGGCTTCCATGTATCTTTCCCAACACTCATAGAATTTCTCATTCTCTTTAGCTGAGAAGTTTGAAATTTGCCTTTTCATGTCATTTGTTCTGTGAGTAGGGAAAAATTTCTTGAGGAATTCAGCTTGTAAATCAGTCTAAGTACGAATACTCCTTGGCCTTAAAGAATTAAGCCAAATCTTGGCCTTATCCTTTAAATTAAAAGGAAATAGCTTAAACCTCATCAAGTTGATTGAAGCTCCTCCTTCTTGGAATGTATTACAAACATCTTCAAATTCCTTGATATGTGCATAGGGATTCTCACTCTCCATCCCATGGAAAGTTGGTAGAAGTGGAACAATATGCGGTCTGATCACAAACTGCTCTGTAGGGGGCACTATACATGATGGTGCACTCATACAAGGTGGATGCATGCGGTCCCTCATTGATCTGAATGCATTAGGATTGTCCTGGTGACCATGGTGACTATGCTGATCTTCAGGTATAGCTTCCATGATATTCAAGCTCAATTCCAACTCCTTGTTATGAGGTGTTTCACGTTTCACAAGCCTTCCTCCACTATCTCGTATCCAATTTGGCATACACAACTAGTATCAACTGTAACAAAAACAAAAACAAAAGAACACAAAAGAAAACAAGACTACCAAAAAGACTAAGATTAACTAAAACTAATTTAAAGGATATGTTAGAATATGAACAAGTAAAAGAAACGATTAAAAGAGTTAGTAAAATGAAAGAAAAATCACCAAACTTATGATGAAAATCACAAGTACTCTGAAAAGATAATATCACTGTGAAGTTGGCACCTTCCCCGACAACGGCGCCATTTGATTGCGTGCTTAGCTGGTGTACCTTGATTTTGGCCCTTAGACAGGAGTAATCAACAAAATTTTTAACCTATATCACCATGTACTAGGATAGCCTCAGCTAGCATAGCATAGTGGCTCTAGGATCGTTCACTAGGAAGGGTTTTCAACTTACTATTAACATTAATTCAAATATGAATTGGTGCTTTTTCATTTCAAGGTTAGCTTTAAAAGAAAACATAATCTTTGGTTGAAAAAGGATTGGTTTTAAGCTAACCAAAACTAATAGTAACTGAAATTACTAATAAAGAAAAGCGTTTCTTGGAGTTTTAGGATCACTGGGGTCAGGCTCCTCATGCAAAAACAGAGTTTCGATCACTTGAATATTTTCCTCGCATTAGAGAATTAACATATAGTTAATTCTCTAACCGGTGTGGTACAGATGCTTCCCTTTATTGGATTCAAACACTAAATCCCTCTCACTAATTCATCTTGCAATGGCTCATGCCTCTTACCTAGCATTTACCATTCAAGGTGATCATTAACCTTGGATTTCCCTTCTCAAGCTCGCAAAAGAAGAGATAACTAATGGATGTCTCCTTAGAGTCTAAAAGCTTACCAACTGTTGGCAATTCTAGAAAATCCTACCTTCAAGTCACCTCCCAAAGGCTCGCAAGAGGTAAACTAGTGCATCTCTATGGATGAAGATCACTTGCCTTACCAAGTGTTGGCCTAGGTGATTTAAAGGCTTTTTAAGTTAACAAAAAACATAGAAACCAATAATGGGTCACACTTTCTCTTCATTAATAGCTGAAACAACAAAACTACCAATTCTTGCATTCGGCACCTTACCCAGCTACCTTAGCTCCAAGAACAAAAAGTCTAGCCACTCATTCTCTGAGGAAACATCCTCAGAGCTTGTTGGCTAGTAAGAAAAATAGAATCAAAATGAGTAGGTAAGGTAGAGCAAAGCTCTGTATATTACTTCCTTCAAAACTATACAAAAAAGTTGTCTCTGAGAATAAGCTCCCGAGATGTTCTGGTAATGAAAATTACAAACAATATATATGAGGTTATTCACCCTTTTTTTCTTACTTATTAACTAAGGAATCCTATGATTGGTGGATTACAAGGAAATAATGGAGATTTAAACAACAAATATCTGAAGAAAAAAATCAAAAAGTGTTGGTCGCAAATATCTGGAAGCACTCAGGAGGATTTCGCAGGCATGCAAGATGGGCTACGAAATTTCGCAAGCTGAAGGTCTCCATTTCGCAGCGATCACCTTGTGATTTCGCAGCCAAAGGCTGATTTCGCAATTGCGAAATTGGTTGTTAACTTGGTGTGATTGGCTTCCAATGGCTATAACTTCTTCATTTCAACTCCGATTCGCGCACCATTTAAAGTGTTGGATTGCTGACTTCCCGAGCTTCAAAACGACATATAGTATGCATGAAATGGACTCCAGGAAGTGCTCCAAAAGTGTCCAACAGTTGCTGTCCTCTTGAATTCTTCATGTTAGATTTCTTTCTTTGCTTTCCCTCCTTGCATTCATGATTTGCTTTTGGCAAAAGACTATAAAGCTTCAAAGCTTAGGTTCTTCATAAAAATGAGCTTCCAATTGCTTTGCCATGGATTCCATAGAACTCTTCCTCAATCTCGGATTGCTTTGGTGATCAAAATACTATCAAAAACACCAAAACTTACACAAATTTGATTAGAAACGATTGCAAAGGTCCTTAATATGCTAATTGAGTTAAAAGGTAATAACTACTACTCAAAAGTGTTTAAAAGAGTTAGTTACAAGCTATAAATAACACTTTTTGAGTAGTAATTTATTACTACTCAAAATGTGTTATTTGATAGCTTGTAATTAATCCTTTTAAACACTTTTGAGTAGTAGTTATTTCCTTTTAACCCAATTAACATGTTAAGGACCCTTGCAATCAATTCTAATCACTTTGTGTTAAGTTTTGGTGTTTTAATAGCTTTTTGATCACCAAAGCTTTATGAGATTGAGGAGAGTTATTTGGAATCCATGGCAAAGCAATGGGAAGCTCAGAGGCATGAAGAACCAAAGCTTTGAAGTCCTTTGCCATAAACAAATCCAGAATGCAAGGAGGGGAAGCAAAGATAAATCTGCCATGAAGCATTCTTGATGACAGTCATGTCAGCCACTTTTTGAGCACTTCCTGAAGTCCAATTTATGCATGCTATATGTCATTTTAAATCTTATGAAGTCAACAATCCAATGCTTCAAACGGTGCGCAATTCGGAGTTGAAATGAAGGAGTTATAGCCTTTGGAAGCCAATCACTCCAAGCTGAAGGAAGCATTTTGCNCTTCGCCTCCTGCGAAGCCCACATCAAAGGAACGCCAGGCCAAGCCGACATTACAAACACCTCCGGCGAGGCGATATCTCACCAGATCAGGGGGTCGTCTCCTGCAAAAAAGAGCCAGGGTTGAAAGCTCAAAGCCCATCGATTTAACAGGACAGTCCCCTGTTCCCTCTCCAAAGCCTTCTCCGGTGCCATCTCCGGCACCGCCGGCGAAACCTCAAGCAAGCCAGCCGCCACTTTCTGAGTCCTAAATTCCGTCTGAGACAGCTCCTGAAGTGATAATCAGGCGTCCGATGCTCACTCAACCACAATTGAAGGCAATTTGGACTGCCGAGCTCGGCCATTTCACTCTGAGCTGTGTTTTGACACAGCCACCTTCCAATTGCGGTCGGAGCTTGCAGATTCATTCCAATTGCTGCGCAGATATCGCATGGAGCAGCTGCTGACCCCACGAGATTTCTTTTATCCTAGAGTAGCCATGGATTTTTATCAGTCCATGACTACTCAGCAGGTCAGAGATCCTACCTTAATCCATTTCACTATTGATGGTCGACATGGCATTCTAGGAGCTCGCCATATAGCAGAGGCCCTACATATACCATACGAGCCAAGCCATTTTGAGGATTGCAGAGCATGGCTAGTCCTCTCAGCTGGAATGGTGCATATCTTGTCCAGAGGAGCTTCTACAAATCCACATCTATTGAGGGGAGAACTTCCTCCAAGAATGTTTCTCATTAATGCACTCTTGCGTCATAATATTTATCCACTGCAGCACTGGACTCAGTGGAGAGGAGTTCTTTTAGAGGCCCTGTTCAGGATTTCTGAGGGATACTTTTTTGGCCCTCACCACCTGATTATGGTTGCCCTTCTCTACTTTGAAGAGAAGGTGCATAGGAAGAAGCTACCACGAGCTGATGTCATTCCACTCCTTTTTCCACTACTGCTGTGTCAGATTCTCAAGCATCTGGGGTATTCATCAGATCCTCAGCTGGAGCGCAAGTGCATATGTCGAGAGGTGTTTACTTTCGACAAGTGGACCAATATGACAGCGTATAGGATGGAGCAGCCAGAGCTTCCACAGCCAGCTCAGATACCAGCTGCCAAGAGAGCATCTCCACGTCTTATACCTGAGGGTATACCCATTGCTTCTCCTACCATAGCCAAAGCCCCTCCAGTTGCTCCAGCCTCATCACAGCCTTCTACTTCAACTGAGCCAAGGATGGCCATTCCCATTTCTGAGTATAGAGATTTATGCCAAGCACTGCAGACCTTGACAGCATCTCAAAGCAGCCTTGCTCAGGAGATGGCAGCTTTGCGAGCTCGCCAGGAGCAGATGATGACCACCCAGGCTCAGCACACTGCCATCTTGAAGCAGCTCCAGCATCATCTCGGTCTCCCATCAACCATTGAGCATCTCACTCCCACCACTGCAGTGCCACAGTCACAGGCCATAGAGCCTCAGGCCCCTCCTGAATCAGCTACTGAAGAGGCAGAGCCATCTGCCTAAGCCATCAGCTCCAGCATCATCCACATATCTAATCATATATATATCTATTATATATCTCTTTTATGTATTTCGTTTTCGTAAGTATGTTATGAAATCCCATCATTTTGATATCATATATGGGGATTACTTGTATTACTTTCTTTCTGATTGTACTCACATGATTAAAGTAATACAAATCTAGCATTTTTTTTTTTTTGTGAACTCTTAGCATTAATTTATTCTTATTTCCTTTGCTCACACCTTTTATTCTTTTTGAAACATGTGGTTTCTCCAATCAGTATTCGAAATTGATATCACTCAGGAGGCACCACTTCCTCCCTTTAATTTCAATCACCCATATCACATTGAGGACAATGCTCAGCTCGGTTGGGGGGGAGGGGGGAAATGAGGAAGGAAGTTTGCTAAGTTAAAGGAAGTATGCTAAGTTATTTTGGTAATTCAGCCTTATCTAGTAATTTAGTTGTAGTTTTTTTGCTTTTTACTATAATCTCCACGGATTATGAGGAAAATTTTCAAATTAAAATAGGAGAAACTAAACTTTTGCTTTTCATCTAACTTAGAGTTTGGATTATGCTTACTAAAGTGGTTCAATTGTTGAAATTTCTATTGAAATCAAGTTTAGTCCTTCCACTTTAAGCTATCCACACACTGTGCACAATAGATTCCGGTTATAGGATGAAAAACTATTTCCCCCTTGACTTAGAAAAATTTTGGGACTTGGTACCTTTGACTTCATTTAATAATATTGAGACACCTTATGAAAGGCCAATGAGCCTTAGAAAAAAAAAAAAAAAAAAGCAAAATGTTTGCTTGCCTTGAAACCCGAGCAAGGTCTGAGGGTATATGGTGAAAATCTTTAAAACCTGGTGCCCTAAGCCTTCATTGGTTAGGAGTCACCGACCTCAATGCTCGTTACAAGGGTGGATAGATGGAGTTAGCATATGGTAGGCACATGGGTATATGAAAAAGTCCGGGGAAAAATCAGAGGAGTTAGTGGTTGAAAGATCCTTAAATCTTGATGCCCTAAACCTTAATTGGTTGGGAGTCATCGATGGACCCCCGTTACATGGACAAAACAGAAAAGAATGCCCCTTAAGCCTTGTACCTTCTAAAAGAAAAAAAAAAAGGTGTGTTTTCTGCCTATTGAATTTGGTCAGTTTGCTAAGTGTTGAAAAGAGATAAGTTGGGGGGAGAGATTAGTTTAGCATGCTATATTCGGAAACTATCATCTTACACTTAGATTTTTGTGGAAGAATAAAGTTTAGTTCTTTGGAAGTGAAAATGATTTTAAAACTTCAATTTGCATAATGCATTCCCTTGATCAATAGTATTTAGCAAAGTTTTTGTTAGCTTCTATTGAAGTTTGAGTTTTATTTCTTTAATGTTCCATGTGAAAGTTTGATCAGTCATGCCACTTAAACAATTTTTTAAAGTGATTAGCATGATGTTGTAAATTATAGTATTGTTTTTATTTTTATTTTTCTCTCCTTCATTGCTAAGGGACTAGCAATATGTCAGTTGGGGGGAGTGATTACTACTCAAAATGTGCTATTTGATAGCTTGTAATTAATCCTTTTAAACACTTTTGAGTAGTAGTTATTGCCTTTTAACCCAATTAACATGTTAAAGACCCTTACAATCAATTCTAATCACTTTGTGTTAAGTTTTGTTGTTTTGATAGCTTTTTGATCACCAAAGCTTTATGAAATTGAGGAGAGTTATTTGGAATCCATGGAAAAGCAATGGGAAGCTCAGAGGCATGAAGAACCAAAGCTTTGAAGTCCTTTGCCATAAACAAATCCGGAATGTAGGGAGGGGAAGCAAAGAGAAATCTGCCATGAAACATTCTTGATGACAGTCATGTCAGCCACTTTTGGAGCACTTCCTGAAGTCCAATATATGCATGCTATATGTCATTTTAAAGCTTAGGAAGTCAACAATCCAATGCTTCAAACGGTGCGTAATTCGGAGTTGAAATGAAGGAGTTACAGCCTTTGGAAGCCGATCACTCCAAGCTGAAGGAAGCATTTTGCATAGCGTTGCGAAATCACCCTTTTGTTGCGGAATTATTTCGTAGCCTTTTTGCACAGTGCTGTGGATTTTCCCCTAAAGTTTCACAACGCGATGGAATCCAAACACCGCAAGTTGAAAGCCAACTTTGCAGCGCTGTGGATTCAGCCTTTTGTTGCGAAGTGATTTCGCAGCCCTTTTTGTGCATCTGCGAAATTTCGCAGACCTCATTTTCAACTGCGAAATGGTCCTTAGTGCTTCCCGATATTTGTAACCGACACTTGGAGATATTTTTCTTTAGATTTTTGTTGTTTAAATCCCCAAACTCTCTTGGTAAGCCACCAATTATAGGATTCCTTAGCTTTTAAGTTAGGAAAAAGGCTAAATGTCCATGTAATAGCTATTAGTGTAATTTTCATATAAATAGAGCCCAGAGAGCTTGTTCTCGGGGTGATGAACCTTTTGTAAAAGTTTGGAAGAAATTAAAATACAGAGCTTGAGCTCTACCTTACCTTATCACTTTGATTGTATTTTTCATTTACTTAGTTATGCACTCTTTGAGGAATTTTCCCCGGAGAATGAGTAACTAAACCTTTTAGTTCCTTGGAGTTAAGGTTGCCGGGAAAGGTTCCAAGTGCAAGAATCAGTAGCTTGTGGTTTCAGCTATGAATGAAGAGAAAGTGTGTCCCGTGAATGGTTTCTATGTTTTTAGTTAACTTAAAACACCTTGGAGT
Source organism: Vitis riparia (assembly GCF_004353265.1). Lineage (NCBI taxonomy): Eukaryota > Viridiplantae > Streptophyta > Magnoliopsida > Vitales > Vitaceae > Vitis > Vitis riparia. The sequence continues at coordinate 13,606,844 of NC_048444.1, forward strand.
CACCTGGGCCAACACTTGGTAAGGCAAGTGATCTCTATCCATGGAGATGCACTAGTTTACCCCTTGCGAGCCTCTGGAAGGTGACTTGAAGGTAGGATTTTCTAGAATTGCCAACACTTGGTAAGCTTTTGGACTCTAAGGAGACATCCATTAGTTATCTCTTGCGAGCTTTTGACGGGTAATCCAAGGTTAAAGATCACCTTGAATGGCAAGTGCTAGGTGAGAGGTATGAGTCATTGCAAGTTGCATCAGTGAGAGAGTTTTAGAGTTGAAATCCAATTAAGGGATGCATTTGTGCAGCACCGGTTAGAGAATTGACTTTATGTTAATTCTCTAATGCGAGGAAATGAACCAACTAACCTGAGCTATGTTTTTGCATGAGGAACCTCCCCTGTGAACCTGAATCTCCAAGGAATGTTTTTCTTCATAAGTAATTTCCATTACTTGTTGTGTCGTTAGTCTAAGTCTAACCCTTTTTCAACCAAAGTTTGTGATTTATTTCTTAAGCTAACCTTGAAATGAAACAACACCAATTCACTTTGAATTGGTATCATTTTCAGTTTGAAAACCCTTCCCAGTGAATGATCCTAGAGCCACTATGCTATAGTAGCTTTTTCTTTGCTACCCTAGTTCATGGTGTAATAGGTTATAAATTTTGTTGATTACTCCCTCTATCAAGGAGCACCAGCTAGACATGAATCAGCTGATACACCAATTAGGCATGAATCAGTAATCAACTACACCTATACGATTGGTTATATCGTTGTCCTATCTGGTTTTCATGAAAGACCGCACCTCATATGATAGGTTCGACAATTCGGTGTTGATTTTAGCATAAACCAGACCTATATGACTGATCATGTTGTTGTCCTGTTTGGTTTTCGTCCTAAACTACACTTAGTCTGATCAATCATGACAACTTAGTTTCATTTTTGGCATAGATCACGCATGTACGATTGGTCACATCGTTGTCCTACTTGGTTTTCATCACAGACTGCACCCGTTTAGATTGGTCTCAAAGGTTTGGTTTTGGTTTTGACATACACCCCACCCATACAGTCGGTCAGGTCATTGTCCTGTTTGGTTTTCATCACATATTGTACCTGATCTGATCAATCACAATAGTTTAGTGTCATTTTCTGCATATACTGCACCTAACGATTAGTCATGTCATTGTCCTTTCTGGTTTTCATCACAAACTATACCTTGTCCAATCAGTCACGACAATATAGTATTATTTTTTGTGTAGACCGCACCTATAGGATTAGTCACATCGTTTTCCTGTCTGGTTTTCATCACAAACCACACTCGATCAAATAGGTCCCAAAAGTTCAGTTTTGGTTTCAGCATAGACCAAACCTGTACAATTCATCACACCGCTATCATGTGTTGTTTTTGTCATAGACACCACCCAGTCTGATCGAATAGGGTAACTCATTTTGGTTTTTGGCATAGAACGCAGATGTACAATCGATCACATCATTGTCCTATCTGGTTTGTGTCATAATTGGCACCTGGTCTGATCAGTCATTACAATTCAATATCATTTTCGACATAGATAGAACTTGTACGATTGGTCATATCATTTTCTTATCTGCTATTCGTCACAAACTGCACCCGATTCTATTGATCATGATAGTTCAATATTGTTTTCAATGTAGAATGCACATGTATGATCGATCACATCGTTGTTCGTGTCCCCTTCATCATAGGTCACACCCTGATTACTACCCAAAAAGTGTTATTTTACACCTTTAAGTCATTATGTTTTAAGCACTTTTGTGTAGTAATTCTCCATATTTATTTCAATTGGCATGTTAAGGACCTAGCAATGACTTCTAATCATATTTGTGGCTAGTTTTAGTGTTTTGACAACTTTTTGGATCATTAAGACAAGCCAACAAAAGGAGAGAAGTAAAGAGAAGCAAATGGAAGCAAAGAGGAAAACAGAGGACAACAGCTGCAGTCTTCTTTCGCACTTTTGGAGCACTTCCCGAAGTCCATTTTTACATGATATATACCATTTCAAAGCTCAGGAAGTCAAGAATCCAACGCTTCAAACCGTGTACAATTTGGAGCTGAAATGAGGAAAATATGGCCTTCGGAAGACAACTGCTCCAGGCTTGTGCGAAATTCGCACAACACCTTCAGCTTGTGCGAACAGTGTGCGAAATTCGCACACCACCTTCCAAATTCGCACAGCCCATGCGTGGTGCGAATTTTCCTCTGTTTCTGCCGACTCCACTTTAGATCTTTTCTTTTAGATATTTTTGTATAAATTTCCATTTTTCTCCTTGTAATCCACCAATCATAAGATTTCTTAGCTAGGAAGGTTGGAAAAACTTCTTTATATATATTCCCTTGCATCCGTTGTAATATAGAGATATATTATTGAATTATATAGAATCGGCGTACAAAGCCTTGCTCTGTTTTTCCTTCTCTTTCTTTCTCATTTTCTTAGTAGCCAAACATCCTTGGAGGATGAAATCCCCAAGGATGAGAAGCTAAAACCTTTTAAGTTTCTCAAAGTATGGATGTTATGTGATGGCTTGGATTCAATCCCATGAAAATTTCTCGCACCTGGAAGGTAAGGTAGTCGTTTTTCATTAATGGTTCATTAATGCAAAGTTTGATTTTTATTTCCTTTGGACAACTTCCAATGGCCAATACTTGATAAGCTTTTGGATTTCTATCCATTAGTTATCTCCTACGAGCTATTGGAAGGTGAGGTTTTCAATTCCAAGTTTTGCATTAATCCGTTAGAACCAATTTCAATGGCCATTGAAATGTGAGTTTATCACCTGGAATGACTTTGAGTTGCCAATATTTGGTAAGCTTTTAGCTTAGACTATTAGTTATCTCTTACGAGCCATTCAAAGGAAGTCTAAGGTGAATAACCATTGATGAAATTCAGTACCATCTGTTTGCCATTTTAAAGGATTAAAACTTGATTTGCTAAATCCATACGGTTCGGGAAGCAAGCATCACCATAATTGCAACCCAACGCGAGGAACCTATCCTGAGATTTCCAATTTGCATAAGAGCCAGAGCATAGCTATCCTATATTTGAGAAACTTGTTTTTACACCCTTTCATTTTAGTCTTTAATGTTAGCTTAAATTAGTTTAAATCTTTCTAAAACATTTACATCTTCTTTTTAAGCTAACATCCATAAGAAAATCACCTATTTTCCTAATTTGAATATCACTTGTGTTTGCGAAAACCCATCCCAGTGAACGATCCTAGAACCACTATGTTATAGTAGCTTGGCTACTTTAGTAATAGTATTTAAGGTATAAATTTTGTTGATACGCCTTTAAAGCTAAGCTACCATGAGTCGAATCAAATGGCGCCGCTGCCGGGGATGGTGCCACTTTACAGTGATATGACCTTTTCAGAGTACTTGTGATCTTCATCACAAGTTTGGTGACTTTTCTTTTCCTTTTACTAACTCTTTTTATTTGTTTATTTTCCTTTGTTCATGTTTTAGTATATCTTTTATTTAGTTTTTAGTTAATCTTAATAATTTTCTTTAGAATTTTATTTTATTTTGTTTTCTCTGTTTTTAATTTACAAATTGCTAGTTGTGCATGCCATGTTGAATACGAGATAGCAGAGGAAGCCATGAACTTCATCAGTTATGTGGCTGAATTTTCAAGAGAATGGGGTGAACCAAATGCTAGAGATATGGGAAGAATGACGTCTCAACCTGATGTTAAGGGTGAGATGTATATTTTGAATGATGACATAGACATGAAGGCAAAGCTTGCAGCTATGGAAAGGAGATTGGAAGAGCTAGAAATGAACCAGATGCAAGAAGTGCAAGCCATCTCTCAGACACCATTGCAAGCTATGCCTTGTGCCATTTGTCTATCTTATGAGCACTTGGTGAAGGAGTGTCCTACCATTCCAGTGGCGAGCGAAATGTTTGGTGATTGCAACACCTACAATTCCAATTGGAAGAAACATCCAAAGTTCTCTTGGAAACCACAACCACCTCAGTATCAGCAACCTACTCAAGCACCGCAGCAAGCCTCAAACCTTGAACAAGCTATGATGAATCTTAACAAGGTCATGGAAGACTTTGTTGGAGCTCAAAAATCCATCAACGCTCAGCTCAGTCAAAGAATTGACAGTGTAGAGAGTTCATTGAACATAAGGATGGATGAAGTGCAAAATGATCTATCTCAGAAGATAGATAATCTCCAAGATTCAATCTCAAGGTTTGCCAACCTCAACACAATGCAAGAGAAATAAAACTCTCCTTCTCAACCTCATCAAAATCAAAAGGGTATCCATGAAATGGAGGCTAAGGAGAGTAATAAAGAGGTTGATCTGCCCACATGCAAGCTAGAGCACAAGGAAGAAAGTGAAACAGAGAAAGAAAAGAGGGAGGAAATCAAAGGAAAGAAAAAGGGGAAAAGTACAGAGAAAGATGACTATATACAAGAAGAACCACAAAGGATAGTCATCAAGGAAGAATTGATGAAGAAATACATGCATTCGCCTTTCCCCCAAACTTTGTATGGAAAAATCATACAAACCAAATCTCAAGTGAGGGATGCAAACTTCATATGGGATCCGGGCAAGCTAAATCAGGATCAAAATTTTTTAATGGACTTAGTCTTTCTTAAGATAAGCTTTTGGATTTCTATCCATTAGTTATCTCTCACGAGCTATTGGAAGGTGAGGTTTTCAATTCCAAGTTTTGCATTAATCCGTTAGAACCAATTTCAATGGCCATTGAAAGGTGAGTTTATCACCTGGAATGACTTTGAGTTGCCAATATTTGGTAAGCTTTTAGCTTTAGACTATTAGTTATCTCTTACGAGCCATTCAAAGGAAGTCTAAGGTGAATAACCATTGATGAAATTCACTACCATCTGTTTTGCCATTTTAAAGGATTAAAACTTGATTTGCTAAATCCATACCAGTTCAGGAAGCAAGCATCACCATAGTTGCAACCCCAACGCGAGAAGCCTATCCTGAGATTTCCAATTTGCATAAGAGCCAGAGCATAGCTATCCTATCTTTGAGAAACTTGTTTTTACAACCTTTCATTTTAGTCTTTAATGTTAGCTTAAATTAGTTTAAATCTTTCTAAAACATTTACATCTTCTTTTAAAGCTAACATCCATAAGAAAATCACCTATTTTCCTAATTTGAATATCACTTGTGTTTGCGAAAACCCATCCCAGTGAACGATCCTAGAACCACTATGCTATAGTAGCTTGGCTACTTTAGTAATAGTATTTAAGGTATAAATTTTGTTGATACGCCTTTAAAGCTAAGCTACCATGAGTCGAATCACACCCTGCCCAATCGATCATGATAATTCAATTTCGTTTTCAGCATAGATTTCACCTATATGATCAGTCACGTCATTGTTTTTTCTGGTTTTCGTCATAGATTGCACATAGTGCAATCAATCATGACAGCTTAGTTTTAGTTTCAACGTATATCACACTTGTACAATTGGTCACATCATTGTCCTATGTTGTTTTTGTCATAGATCAATGTTAGGATAGAGCCCTTAAAAGCATGACATGATGTAATAAACTCTTGGTTTTTATTATTTATTTAATAAAGTTTCAACTCACTTTTATCTATCATTTTTCCATGCATTATATCTTATAAGCATTATAGTAGTTGTGTATTAGGCAAGTGATACAAGCTAGAATGCTCAAATAAAAATCAATGCAAATAAGAATAGAGAAGTGGAAATTAACTTTGTTACATCATGTCTTGCTTTTAAGGACTATATTTCAATATTTATGTAGTAGGGTGTTGAGTAAACTTTATAATTAAATTATGAGAGAGTCAATATTTTCCTATGTGTCCTAATGGTCCCAAGTCTAGCTTATATTCCTTGGTGACACATTGTTTAAGGGATACTTGGGTTCTTTACTCATATATTTGTATAAAGGTATTTTGGTAAATATGTAAGGTTGCATAAGAACTTATGAACGATTTTTCTAGATTGGGCTAATTAATTAATTGGAGCTTAATAGGTTTAATAAATTAGGACTTCATGGACTAGATTAAATAACCCAAGCCCAAAATAAGCTCAAGTCACTTAAGCCCACAAGGAAGTCTAAATAATCCCCTTAAAAGTTTAGGGTTAGACACTTCAGCCATTTTATCCTCCATAAAGAGAGCCCTAACCTCCATCCCTATAGAGAGAATTCCTCCATCTCCTATGCTAAGGTTTAGGAGAGAGCCATCTGACAGTAGATCATGAGGGGTATTCAAGATCTACATCATTCATTTCATTAATTGGAACTGATATGAGAACATGGGGATCAAAGATATGTTTTTTAGCACCTAGATCTAAGTTTTATGATTATAGTGTTGTTGTTGTCTAGATCTAGTGTCCCTAGGAAGTTAGTTGCATACACCCTTTTGATCCAAGGCTTGGAATGGAGTTTTCCATGAATTCCTACAGTATACTCAACCATCTATACTTGAACAACCCTAAGTTAAAACTGTTGATTATCTTGAGTCTTCAAAGGCTAATGTAAATCCTAAGAAGTAGGAAGAGTAAATCCAATGATGTTTGGAATAAAATTGTTAACCTAAACTAGCCATTTGAGCTCACTAACAAAATGAACAAAATATTCATCAAATTATTCAGCACTTTATAAAGGTTTTTATTTAGTAAAAAAATTAAAATTTTAGGATTAAATATACTAGTTCCCCTTGAACTATAGTTTGTGTCCCATCTTGGCCCTTAAACTAAAAAGGTCCCATTTAAACCACTTTAATTTCATAAATTGTGCCTAGTTGCTAATTAAATAGTCATTAAAAAACTAATGGGATGAGCTATTGAGCATGACATGCCATTGACATTGAAGTGCATTTTAGGGTCTTTGATGCCTATCCCTCCAAACCACTAGGAAGACGCGAGTCTCACATGAAACTAAAATTAGGATAAAAGTGGTATTAGGGTTTCATTACTCTACCATTTTGGGTTTGATAGTATCAAATATGTGATAACCACCTTAGGAATCCCCTTTCAAACCAGAGAATATGCAATGTAATGTCATAGTATGGTATCATCTCTACCCTTTCTTGGTTTTAATTTCGTTGTTTGTTTGTTGAGCATATCTTTTAGACTTGTTCTATTTGATGAAATTGATGCAAACTCATGGTTTTGTTGGTTTGTTTTCTCTTTCTCTTATTTAGTTTGTAAGGATATTTTATTTACATACCAAAATTTAATTTTGAAACACATCCAACCACAAAAAAGACAAAAGAAAAATAAATAAACAAAACTTTGAGGGTTAAATATGCTGGTTCAGCCTGAACCTTTATTGTGTTTGGAAGTGTGCTCTATGACCCTTTTATTAGATTTTAGTTTACCATACGTCTCTTGAATAAAGAACACTGTATTCCTTACTATTTGATTGTTTATTATTTATTATACACGATCCACCTTATAGAGTTCGGTTTTGATTTCTATTCCAAATGTTTATTGTGTAGGCCCACTACTACATGTAACTATTTTGAACATAAAAAATGGTATAGAACTTTTCCAATGAATATTTCATTTATTAGATATGATTTAATTTTGATTTCTATGTCAAATGTTTTCTGATTGCAAGCAAAGACTCCGTCTGAATTTTTAGGTTATGTTTGGTTCCCGAAAAATACTAAGGAAAGAAAAAAAATGCAAAGGAAAATGATTTTTTTTATGTTTGGTTGTCCTATGAAAAATATCAAAGAAAATCAAATATGATTAAAACTAATTAAAAACTTATGTATTTTTAAATTATTTAATATTTATATTGATGAGTTAAAATAAATAAAATGAGTTTGAAGTAACAAAAAAAAATAATTTATTCACTTTTAATCTGTTTTTTTATTTTCCTTCACTTTTTCTTTCCTTCCGCTTTTCCTTTGTATTTTCTTTCTCTTACATTTTCCTTCAAATTTTCTGGGAACCAAACATAGCCTTAAGGTTGAAAATTTATTACGGGCAAGGGAGGCAACTTTTAGATAGGGGTCCGTTACAATGAATGGTGTCATGCAGACTATATATTATTAATAGAAATTGATGACATAAAGGAAAATCTAGGTTACAAAGAAGCTTTGGATATATTCATTTAGTTCTTGGTATTGATGATTAATGTGGATTGAAAAAGGAGTAGTTGAAGTATACTTCAAACATCTAGATCAATTTAAGTTTATGGAAAGTGAAGCCTCTGGTATAGAGGAGACATACGAACAAGGGGGAAAGGATACTAGGAAGGAGGATGTGACAATGGTTGATGGTGAGAAAGATGAGGACATAAACAAAGAAGCTACTGTTGGGGATAAGGATAGTGAGGATAGTAAGGTTAAGGACTTTCTGAAAAGTGCATATGAGGAACCAGATGATGATTTGATTTTTGAAGCCAATATAGATCCTAGTGTTGAGTTTGGTAGAATAGGAAATAATAAACAAGCGGACAATAATGAGGGAAATGATAGGCCAAAAGATGCCTCCTATATTTTAAGTTTTAAGTTTCTTGTTTTTTTACTTTTTCATAACTGAAATTATTGATAACAAGTTCACTTTACTTATATTGGTTGATATCGAAAGGTTACTTTTATTAGGAAACAATTGTTTTTCAAGTTAAAACATATAATTCTATTCATCAATGTGGAAAAGTACACAAAAACAAAATTTTCAATTCTAGTGGAAAACAAAATGCAGCAATTATGATTAGGGGTTCATATGGTGAGCAATATGGACAGTTATGGGATTACCGGGAGGACATAAGGAGGGGTTATTTGGGAAGTACAATGTTTATTAAGTTAAAGTTGGGAGCCAATGGGAAACCAGTTATCCAATCCAAAGAATGTATGCATGTTACGTCTTTTGTGACTTTTTCAGGCACAGCCAGTGGGCAGTGCTATAGACCATACATGTTATCGTGTTAGGATAGAAATGAGGGACCAAAAGTTGGATCTTTCCTGAAAACATGTGAACTGGTATGGTATATCAGTAGAAAGTTAAAAACATATAGCAGGAGAAAGAAATGTCTTATTTTAGTTTGTAAAGCTATCCATGTTATGAAATGGTACAGAAAGTAAGGGAATAAGAACCAGAACCACTCACGAATATTAACAGACTGAGACATACATGTGGCTTACAAATAATTAAACTTTGTCTCCACCTCATTGATCGAACTCCATATGATATCAAATGATGCATAAACTAGAAGAGAAATAGACGAGTCCCAAGTGACACTACACATAACCTCTTTCACCTTTTGCCTGGAGAGTGCAGGAGAAGGCAGTGATTAGCCAGGGAAAGAGAGGAGAATGCAGAATTCCAAGATTCTTTTTCCAAAGTCCTCAATGCTCAAGATGAGTGACCCTGCATAGTCAGTCCCCAATTAACTCCAAGGAAGAAAGAAACCTGCACTGTCAAAATATCAAATGTTCCAAATCTTGATGAACAATCGAGTTGTGGAATCAGATTAGAAAGAATTATACCTGAAAACAAGTCAAATATCACCTCTCCGGCACTTCTAATTCATGGTACAGTAGTTGAAGTGCAACTTCAGATTAGAGTAGTGTCACCCATGTTCCTCACCCGCACTTCTACGGTCCTCAGGTCTCGGAGATGTTGTAAGATTTCTTGGAGAAGATCCATGCCCTTGTCTCCTTTCTTTAAGGAGCTGATACAATGCTTCATAAACTCCCTATCTGCTTCCAGAGCTTGTAGCCTTTCATATACATGGTCCACCTCCTCTTCAATTGCAAGTTTCTTGTGTTCCAGTTCAAATTGGGAAACTGAAGAGACCAGCATTCTAGCAGAATCAGATTCAATTTGTACTTCCTCTAATACCCCTTCTTCAGATTCAATATGGATTGCATCCAAAAGTGGAAGCAGGCTCTTTGCATTGGATCCCTTTGTCTTTTTTTCTGAATATTGCTTTCCACTCATTTCCTTGGGAAGTCCATTTGAGACTCCTTGTACTTCTCCACTTCCAAATCCACAATCCTCATCCAACTCCTTGCCATTGTGTTCTGGAAACTGTTCCATCTGTTCTACATCCTCAAAGAATTCTTCTTCATCTCCCAATGTGAAAAGCTTCTCCTCCAGTGCCTTGAGCTGTTCTAGAATACACATCCTCTCCTCCTCAAATTCTGCCAATGATTCTTCAAGTGTGCTCAAATGATTCACACATTCTAGCCCCATTTCATCCAAGTCTAGGGCTGCATCAGCAGGTGTACTATTGCTGTTTCTTTCTTGATGGCCACAGAAGCTACTATCTTCATCTTTCCCTTCTTGATTAAGATCAATAGAAAGCTTATCGCTATCCTCAGCATTGCTGCAAGTAGCAGAAGAGATTCTACTTCTTAGGCTCCCTCCATCTTTCCTTCTTCTCATCATTTTCTCTTTTGACTCATAATCCAAAACCTTTTTACGATGTATTTCTAACTCCTTCTCCAGTTCTTGCTTCTCCTTCTCTCTCTTAATCATGAGCTCATTTAGAAGCTGCAATGCTTCCTGGTCATACTCGGATTGTTCTTCCATCATCCTCTGGTATTGCAATGCTTCCATCTGCATTGCAGCCTTCTCTTCTTGAAGCCTGGTTATCATGGCCATTGTCTGGTTGGCAGCTATTGCAGACGCACTCCTTTCCTCTTCTAGTTCTGCATATAGAGCTCTAAGAGCTTTGCGTTCTGCTTCAAGCGCTGCTGAGAGGCGTTCAATGGTGAAAACTGTATCACTACCTTCCATCTCACTAATCACACTTCCATCAAATGAGTTCTCCATTACTGATTCTTTTTTATCTGGTAATAGTAATTCTTTATGTAGGTGGTGGAGGCCTTCCCTGAAAGTGGGTGTGCCAGAAAACCTCTCTTCCTCCACCTCACAGGCCTCTGAACATAGGGATAAATGAAGCTTTATCCCTTGTTGATTCTCTTCAGCAAAATTTATGCTTTCTCCCCTGGCAGCTTTCTCAGTGTGATTTAGACCTAACAAAACCAAACTTGCATTAGAATCCCACCTTGTAATTACAGGATGGCTTGTATGAATTAAGTTTTTTTCACTGATGGAGGCCATAAATTATGGAAGTAAGGCTTACCTTGGTCATTCTCAGCTATGAATGCATCAGGGCTAGTAATAATTCGAATGCTATCACAGATCATTAAAGGTTGATCTTCTCCTAGGTGTATGAGTAAGGGAATTGATTCTTGAGTTTGAGCTTGATCAGTTGGCTCATAATCAAACGCTTTCATGTCTGTCAAGATCTCAGATTTGATTTCATCACCTGACAAATTAAAACTGTCTCCTTCAGGAGCTGCTTGGATTAATAAAGTAGGACATAGATTCAACGGGAATATACAACAAATGTGGGAGAAGAAACAGATTTACAATTACAAAATGTAATGAATATAACAAATTGTTTATACCTGTAGGATCATCGGGTTCTTTCATAGCTTTAGTTTCTCTTTCGTTTGTATCAGTAGATACGTTTTGGGCTGCTTGACTAGTAATAGCTTGTTCAAATGCCTTGTCAACTAAATCTTCGTTTCTTCCATCTCCAGTATTTAGAGCCACAGAATCCTCAATCGCACCCATCTCCAAGCTTTTAAGCTCTTTGGAGATTGTCTTTTCTGCCTTCTCAGCATTAGTTATAAGTAGTGTTGCATCTTTTGAGATCCTGGGAATCTCTTCATTTGATTTGATGAGGGACTCAGAATGAAAAGTTCCATGATGCTGAAGTTCATGTTGCCTTCGACCTCCTTTAGTAAATTTGTATGACCTCTGGTTCTCAGTAGTTGAAGAATCAATCAAATGAAAAGGGATTATGCGATGAAATTCAGGATGGATATGAATCTTAGATTGCAGATTGATGATTTCAAGAGATTCATCCGCTCTGCAACAAGTTTGGATGCCAGCATCATCAGAAGATGGATGAAGAAAATCCTTAGAATTGGAATATGGCGGTGTGATTTTAGTACTGTCTGCTTTCTCATCTTCATTTCCTTCCTTGTCATCATATGGAAAGCTAATACTTTGGACATCAGAAACTATGAGCTGTTCATTTGCCAACACTTGGTCATTCCCAACATCGGCTTCCACGTTGTGTTTCATTTCACTTTGATTTTCGCAGTTGTCTGAGAAGTCATCTCCATAGATTTCACTGTGCATCTCTTCCACAATCAGGTTTCCCTTGCGGGAATATTCCAAAATGTTCCAGGAAGGCTTGAACAGAAAATAAGGAGGGCAGAATTTTGTGGTGAAGAGGTGATCACAGCAACAACACCTACGATCCCTCTCACCATTAATTGCAGCATTGTTGTGAGGCGTGCTTGAAAAGAAAGCCATTTGGTGTGAGATTTCAAATGGTTTTCCTGAGCAACCGGGGCGAGAGGAGGAGCAGTCGTTGCACATGTCTTCCCATTCAACCAATTTCCGATGATCCCAGCAGTAAGCCAGCTTGGAAATCTCAGAGGCATGGGCCTCACAAACAAGATGGTAGTAGGACTGAGTTGCGTTGGTGGCAGCAGGAGGCTCAAAGAGGTGATCCACTCTAGCACACCATAGGCAAGGTGGTTTAAGGCCAAAGTAGGCGGCAAATTTGGAGATGAGATAAGAGAGGAAAGAGTTGAGGAGAAGGAGAATAATGAGAAGCCATTCAAGGACTGCGTACACTAGAATTACAGTGATTTTGTGGGTGTTCATGTGAAGCATGGTTGCAAACTTGTTGGGAGCCATGGATGCGTTGCTGTTACTTGATTAGAACAAAGAAGGCAGGCTTTTTGAAGCCTTGACAACGCTTCAACTTCATGCCAGTTAAGTATTTTCCCTTTTAGTAATACTTCTTAGGCTCCCCATTTGGATAGTAATCTGGCCTGGCCTGGACTGGTGAGGACCACCACCCATCCATGAAAATGAATTGCTGAGCCCACCTGGTGTGGATCCGTTAGACAGGCGCTCATGCCTTTCAACTTTTGTTAATTTTGTCTTAGTTTTCCTTTTCAGTCTTTTTCTCTTTTTTATAATAATAATAATTATTATTATTTTCCATTTTAGCGTCCACTCTAGTCTCCCACTAAGTAGTAAATCATCAGGTCGACTGAATAATTCAAACCCACATGCATGTTCTCCAAGCAACTTTTCTAATTTAGTTTTATTTTTGTGACATCTAGGTTGAAAAGAATTTGCTAGAAATGATAAGCAACTTTTTCTGACTCAAAAAATATAATCTTAACAACATGTTTTACTAGAACGATTTGAAAATGGATGGTATGGGAAAGGATGAACGTAGCTGTCAAACATGGCTATGATGGAAAGGGAAGAATAAAGGAAAAAGGGCAATCAAAAGTAGGGAAAAGGAAGAAAGTTGAAATTAGGGGAGTGTGATGGTGACTTAAGAGCCTTTGTATGAAAAGAGATGGGGAGAAGTCGAGCCACTTTTTTTGAAGTTTTTCAAAAAGGGTCTTTCCTGGATTTACGAAATAAAAGAAAACAAGAGAAAATAATCTTATTGTTCTAGAATCCTACAGTTTCTCCAGAGACGCTCCAAAACATTCCTATGATGTCTACTATATACTATCTACAAAGTTAAAGGGTACGTAGGAAAAAATCAACTCTTCTAGAAGCTTCTTGAATATTTTGCCACTCTCGCAAACTCCAAAAAAATGCCCTGCGCAGCTTTTGTAACCTTCCTGCCCTACTATATATACAAGTAAGAAATGTCATTTGTGCAAACCCATGCAGCTCAACATGGGATATTCAAAGATTGGAAGCCAGCATACTGCACTCTTGGATAAGTCATTCGGCACCAAATGTAAAATTACTCAAATTTTCAACATTCCTATTCATCAATTGTTACCAGGTTCTCGGTCTTTACAATTCTAACAAAAAGACCAAATACAATACCAGAAAAATAAAAAGGCAAAACACTGATCAATTCTTCAACCATCCTCAGGAGTAAGCATTGATCAACTGCAGCGGATAATGACCATCTCTTTAAACATAATGCTTTCATAAAGTTATCAGTCATATTTGCCCCTCTAATGGAGAACTACAGTCGTGGCTAACTATCTTCATCTTCTCTATTGTAATAGTTATTTGGTTAGCATAGTTACCGTAAAGAGATCAGCATCATGGTTCCCAAAGTAATGCAGGATACAAGTTTCTAACCATGTGGTTCCATTTGAATCTCAGAAAGTGTAAGAAAGGGGAAATGAATATGCTGAAAATATAGAAAAATAAGTTGCAAATTCAGCATCTGGATTGAGTTCTAATTTATACTGTAACAAAATTATTCACTAAAAAGTCAAATTGGTCTATACCTTTATATAGTTCCAAGTTTGCCTCTGCACCATAAAAGGAAATTGGGAAGAAATCAAATGAAATGGGCAGACAGACTTGAATTCTCAGAGCTTGGACAGGTGAAAAAATATACGAAAGAAACACCAACCTTAAAACATATGACAAAGCTCTCTGTTTTACTTCAGCACTTCATTTCACTTCTTCAGATTAGTGGATTTACCATAATAATTACTTGGGCCATCCATGTGGATATCTACAGTATAATCATATGGATAATTCTTAGTCAGTATCTTCTACATCATCAGCTTCTTTCATTAGCTTTTGATTCATTGTGAACCTCCAACTGTCCCCTTCTTCTATTTCCCACTGTTTTTTCAGTTCATAAATAGCTTTTGATGCTGCGACAGCAATTGCAGGATTGCTATCTTCTGCCAGTCTCTGGAAAGAGTACAAATTATTGGTATTTTCTGTGATGAAAAATAAAAATAATTATCATAATTCTAAATCAGTTTAAGAAATTAAGCACCTGCAATGCTCCCATGCCTGCATTTCCAAGAGTCCACATGGATGGGGCTGCTGCCAATGCATTGGCTAATGCTTGTCTACAAATAGGAAAAATAACAGCAAAAGAAGGAAAGAAAATGAGAGACCTGACAAGAGGTGAGGCATAAATAATTGGAAATAAATCAGGGAACTAGGAAATGATAACATTTCAAAGATGTTCTAAGGAAAACTGGAAATAGCTACTGATTCTAAGAGGCTTCCATGCCAGAGATTTTTTGTTGCATTACCAAAATTCCATTCAAACTTATATTTAATGGAAATACCAAACCTCATGATGTTAGTGGAACATCAATAATATCAAACAATATGATGTTCAAAGGAACATTAATGGCAATGCCTGTGGGAGTGGTGTTGAAGATTCTAAAGAGAGAGAGGCAATAACAGGATTCCAAGAGGATTAGTAACAAGAGAGATAAAATCCAATGTTTTTAAAACCAGACCGAATCCGCCAGTTACTAGCAAAAGAGATAAAAACCAACATTTTTGAAACCAGACCACCCTGGCCAGTGGGACTTGTTGAACCACTGACCAGTCATGTCTTTGGTTTGCTTCACAAAGGAGCCATTTTTGGACTCCAATTGCAGCAAACTGGCCGACCAGCCAACCTAAGTGGATCAGTCAGGTCCTGAAATGGGTGAGAAGGGTTTAAGAGACTAGGACTCGAACAAGAGAATTTTTTAAAAATGGAGAGATCAGCCAACACTACACCAATCTTTCTTTTAGTTATAAGATTTATATTAAGTATATTGAGTTTTTTGACATCCACATCCTTTGTTACATATGAATAAAATTTTATTTTACTTTTTGACTAATGATATAACTTTTTAATAATTAAATATTATACTTTATCATTTAATAACATAAAAAATATTATACATTTACATTTTATCTTTATAATTATTCATCATGCTAACTTTAAAAATACAAAGTTTCTCATTATTACATTTGTGCTGAAAAGAAGCTATAGGAGGTTCATGAGCTCTTTCCCAGGAGAGATCACGTGACTGCTCATTTTAAACAACTCCCATGAGATGAAACATTTAAACACATTCTGCAATTTGAATTATATTATCAGGAAAAAATAAAGAAATGGGTGTGCTTGGTATCGGTAGGTAGGAGAAGACCTCACCTAGTATTGACATCAGGAGAACTTGAACACTCTGCCAACAGTGAAACACTGCTTTTACCATCCATTGCATCAAGATCGATAAGAGTTGTAACTAACAACTCAAGCTGTTCCAGGTATGAAAAAAATAGATAAAGAAACAAACATTAACCCCAAGCCTACATAATTGGCTCAATCAGATTAAAACAATAGTAAACATTAGATTCAAACCTCTTCAGGATCAGTATAGTCAATTCCATCAGCTTCAGAGAGAGCCGAGGCCATACTCAAGTAAACTTCCTGCACATTATCAAATGTGAAGGTGTAACTGCTATGATCCCAGATGCATTCCGAGGACATGCTGTTTATATGGCAATAAAAAAGGACCTGAATAGCGGTAATGCGATCAGTGGACACTTCCCCAGGGAAGAAATCAAGAGTTTTTCCATTCTTTTCAAGCATTATATGTCCCATTGTGTCATTAGATGATGGAGTACCTTTTTTCCTATAAGGGAAGTTGATGCCAAGAATATGTCAAAATAAAATTAAGGTTTTAAGCCTCAACTAACTTTACTATGAGTCAGAGAGAACAAACACAGGATGCACCATCAGAGAAGGAACTTACAACTTGTACATTTTGCTCACCATCATGTCATGGATATTTTTTACAAACTGTGAAACCACAAAAAGAAATATATTTAAGTATTAAATCCAAGGGGGAATAGTGTTTATCGAAGCAAACTTTCATTTTTCCATCACAAATACAAAGTAGAGATGAATCCATAAAATCAGTTCTAAAAGATAAATCAGTTTACCTCTAAGGCCATTAGGGCATCTTCCATTGCACGTTGTTTGGCACAAAAGTCAGCACGGCGCAAATCAGCCTGAGAACAAACAAACAGGTAGCTTTAAGAGATGTCATATTATCTTGTAATACCTGAAAGAGTTAAATTGGTGGTTTCCAAGCGTGAAAGACACAAATTCATCCACAAGAATACAAACATTAGTGGAAACAAGGTTTTCCCTTTAGATAGATTGCCTGTTTCATTTTTGTATCATTCCTATTTGTTACAGCTATTCCTCCTTTCCTCTGTTTAATCTACCTTTATAAATTCCTTTATGCTCCCTCTTGAGAATCAAGGTTTTTCACTTTATGCAAATATCTTACATTGCTCCTAATCCAAAAGTCAGTTGCTCATATTTCTAGAGATTCCAGATTCCCCTAGCTTGTTGGATCCCTGATGATGTTAGAGTTCTGCCCACTATGAGCAAGCCAAGACTGAGAAGATTTGTTAGAACCACCCAAAAGCCCAATTTCAGCCAAGAATAACTAAACCATTCACTACCTAAACTCAAAGATCTTACCGATCACCCTCCTTAAATCTAAAGTGAAAAGTATCCAAGGAAAACATCATGTCTAGCAACACAAGAGGATCTCTAAATATTGACAATCCCACCTGAGGCTTCATCAGAGGGAGAAGTACCATTCTTTGTGGGAAGCTTCCAAATGTCTCAGACAAGATATTTGTCCATAACTTCCAACCTAGTTTCTTGGATCAAAATCAAACCAATGAAACTCATTATTTGTAATTTATAGCTCCAACCAAACTAGAGTTTTTTGCATGGGAAGATTCTAAGGGAAAGGTTTTGACTTTGGATCTGCAGAAAAAAAGAGGATGGTCTCTAGTAAATTGATGTTTTCTTTATAAGAAAGATGAAGAGCTAAATTACATCCTTTTGCATTGTGCCAGAGCTAGTGTTATGGAATTTGGGGTTTTCCTTGTTCAGGGTTGCATTGTTAATGTCAAGTTTAAGGTTCTTTGTGAGAAAAAATGGAAGAAGGTTTGAAGGGTTATCTTGATGTGAGTGTTTTGATCTCTCTATTAGGAGAGGAATTGGAGATCATTTGAAAGCAGAGATATGTCTAATCAAGCACTTAAATCCATGTTTTTTCGTAATATTTTGTTGTGGGTTAGGATGTACATAGATGGGGGTCCCCTAGCCATTATAGATTTTGTAAATTGGTTAAAGTGTTCATGAAAGGGTTTTTTTGCTTTGCCTCTTAACGTCCCTTTTCCATGAACTATGTACTTTGGTGTGCTTTTGATAGGTGCTGTTAATATATTTTTTTATTTGCCTATATAAAAAAAATGTTGATATGTTAGAATGGAAGCTAACTAAAAATGACATTTTCTGGTATAATCTTTCTACAAAATTTCAAGTCCAAGGGAGAGAGTCTTTTTCCCCATCTAAAGTTGTGTGAAAGGCTACTTGGGAGAAAAACTTTACTTTATATCGACTTAAAAGGCAGCTTGGTCATTAGTAAGTTGATGTTTCTTTTGAATAGGTAAGAAGTCAGTTAACCATATTCCCATTCATTGTATCGTGGTGCACAGCTTATGATAGTTGGTGTGATCTCTTTTCAATGTGTTGTGGTTGTTTCCTCGCTTATTGAGGAGTTATTTGTCATATTAGCATGGGATGAGGTTTTGGAGTATGGTTACACCCCATTTGTTTTGGTCTATTTGGAGAGATGTAACAAAAGATGCTTTGAAGGCTTCAAGAGTTCAGGGAAGTGATAATGAAAAATCTCTTTACATGTGCTTTCTTACCATAGTCTAATTTGGTATCATATTGAAACTTTTCATCTTTTCTGGATTTAGTTGACTGTTAAGGTAGGGGTTAAGGTGTTGTTGGTGCCTTAGGCACTCATCGCATACCCCCACTGGGTACATAATGTACGACCCCATTTGTAAAGCGCTTTTCAATAAATCATTATTGCCTTTGAAAAACTCTGGCTAGACTTTCTATGCAAATTACTTACCATTGGAAAACCCTATGAGTTAAGATTCTAATGCATATTATAGAGCTTTATCAAAAGTTGAATAGAGTAAGTTATTACATCATTTCTAGAAGTGGTCCTACTAGATTGACCATTGTTACCCTGTTAGGTTTTTTTTTTTTTACTTCCTAGATGAATGGTCAGTCCCTCCATGAGTTTTGTAGGAAGTCTTCTATTATTAGTCAAATAAGGTTTAAGACTAACATTTATTTTGGTCATGCTTTGAGAACCTATGCTTGGAGAATTGTTTCAAGTCTAAGACTATGTCAGTCCTTTGTCTTCTGAGGTTGATTAGTTTTAAATTGTCGAAGATAACTTTAAGGTTTAATCAAGATTTCTTTCTCCAAACTCCAAATCTCTTTAGTGGATAGCATTGAGTTGTGAATTGCAAGTCTTGTTGGACTCCTAAGTGTAGTGACTTTTGTGTATCTCTTTGGTATTCCTTCTAGGTTTCTTTTCTTGACTTTCATAATTTCACTATCAGTTTTGTAAAAGAGAAAATCCAGTATCACAATTTAACTGATCTACTAAAAAAGCACAAGGTACATTTGGGTAAATTAAATGGCCCCTAAATGAAAACCTATATGTAGTTTAACTGTAAACTTCTTCCCACATGAAGTTGAATTCAGCAAAGCATTGTAATGTTTGCAACACTAGCATGCAAAAGCCAACAATGCCATAATCCAAACATGTTGGCTTAGAAGATGACTGCATGGTTGAGAGACATGAAAAAAGCAAGTACTTCATCACTTCCTAAGTAGTAAACATTGCCTTCGTCAAATATAGTTAGAAAGGGCTCCCATTACTCACACTCCACAATTAGAGAATGAGGTAAAGACAAAACATGAAAGCATCAAGAATCGGAACACAAAATATTTCCAATAAAACTTGGGACTCGTAAGACTTTTGGGGCACTTAGATTGTAATTAGATAACAAATTTTCAAGTAACTAATATGAGTTATAGCAAGAGATCAAAACAATTTTATGGACAACCAGAATGGGACAAAAGGTTTGAAGAATGCTAAGATCATCTAAAATTGTCATGTAGCACTTGTTTCCAAAATTAGCCACCATCACAAATGGCACTGAATGAATGAGATGCACAATGGATTGATAACTCAATCAGGAGCCAGCATGAGACTGAATCCACAATTCATAGCATGTGTGGCAAAGAGATGTAAGACTTAATGAAATTTGAACCAATGTGGGGATATTTTGGAAGGTGTCTCAAATTCCTATTTAGTACATATTCCTTTGGTAAACAATTATTATATTAGAATATTTCATATATTGATATTTTCTTGAGAAATAAATTTACTAATAGAATAAGGAAAGATGATAGAAATATCTTTATGCATGAGTGGAAAAAAGTCATAAAATTGAGATTAGCATGTGTTTAAGTTTGTACCCAATAAATAGTGATGTAAGGAAAAACGGAAGATACCCAATAAAGTAAGTTATAGATACTAGAAGCGGGGAAACATGAAATTGTTTTAGATTCAAGCATTGTATTTGTTTTCTCTTTCTTCTGTAAATTCTCTATGGTAAGGCAGATGATCTTCTCTTATCTGTGGATTTTGGCATATGACACCCAGCTGCATTAAAACCTCATGTACCATTGTGTTTGGATTTGTTTTGTCTTTATTGCACTAACATGTGGCATGAAGCTTTCATTGGCACAACAAATTAAGATATTTCAGGATATACATAACCTTAAAGATACGCACAACCCTTGAGAGAAACTTCCAATGTTGAGATAAGGAATAATAACAATCTCCATACATTAATCCATCACCCATTTCCTCTTCCATAGCAACAATCCAAGTACAACCATAATAATTTTCATTAGAGTTTGGTGCACCTCATGAGCAAATAGAAGTAATGCTCTTTTTAATAATACATACTACTCAATTCTGAGGAATCGAGGAAATGTGACCCATGTATTAAGTGGACTAAACTTTTGTGTATAGTTCTCCTTGTAGAGTGGAGGAGTTTAGTCATTACTTTGATCAGTTTCTTATATTTTGTGAGAAGGACCCCTCATCCTTCTCATGTGCTTTTTTTCACAATTTATATATCTTTTGTTTCTGATCAAAGGAGAAAAAGGCAAACAAACAAACTCAAAAGACTTTTGGCAAAGCGCATCAGAAGATGGGAAACATCATTAATGATATCAATGTATGAAAGTTTCAACATCATTGATGCTCATATAATCTGAGGCCAGAGAAAGTACAATCAATCCATCGTGACCATCAATAAGGTGAAGTTAATTGCAAATTGATCAACAAATTTACCAACTAGAGCAAAAAGCTATGCCAAACCAATTTTATCAGGACTAGGATCATATTTTATATTAGTGCAAGTGGAAGGGGTGCTGATCTTTAGAATTGGATTGAGAATAACATAACCTAAAGACAAGCTAATTGTGAGGCAGAAGTCTAATCACACAAGATTGAGAAATAAGGTAACCTAGGAATAAGCTAATTGTGAGGCAGAAGTCGTCTAATCACACAAGATTGAGAAATAAGGTAACCTAGGAACAAGCCAATTGTGAGGCAGAAGTCTAATCACACAAGATTGAGAAATAAGGTAACCTAAGAACAAGCTAATTGTGAGGCAGAAGTCTAATCACTGAGATTTCAAATTTTCCAGCCATTTTATATATTCTTGGGGTAAAAACACATCTTCTAGAAGCCACCACTTCCAAACATATTCACAAACATCTTTAATTGTAATCATGACTAGTGTGTGTACCACTATTTTATGACCCTAAAAATAATGTACAGAACTCACCAATGTCCAATGACTTCAAAGCACAAATGAGACACTAGACTATGTAGAGAATACTGCCACTGATAACAGCTTCTAGATCTATCCCTGGTAGAAAAGGGGGAAGAAAGAAACCTCTATTCTCTGTAGACTAAAATTTTGAGGATAAGGGTAAAAAATTTTGTGCTTTTCTCCTCAGCCCTTCCAACAACCAAATAGAATTATTAAGGCTTCACCCAAGACAATATAAAAAGTTAAAAAATGAAGAAAGAAAAATCAACTCCTCTTCCAAGCTAATACAATGACCTAATCAAAGTTAAATTAACAGAGGTGGCACAGGAAGTAAGAAAAAGCAAGTAAATCGCAAAATTAACTGCATGATAAGCAATTTTTTGTTCTTTCCAACTTTCCAATTTTATTTATTATTATATTTTTAATGATCTTTCACCTCACATCTAATTGTTCAGGACAGATAAAATTCAAATTGTCCAATAAATTTAAACATCTTCATCAATTACTTCACTCCAGAATAACAAGCTTCAAAGAAGAGTGAGAATTAAGTAATACAAAGAAGGTAGAGATACCTCCAATGCTCCATCACTCCAATGCTTGTCAGCTGCACTTTTCAATCTAGACTGCGCTTTGTCTTTCAAAATCTGATAAGTACACAAAATTGAATATATATTAATAACAGAGAGCGCATGCATGAATTTTCTCCAACAGAACCAACAACTGAGCATATAGATATACATACAGTAGCAATATGATGAAGACGTTCAGCCTTTTTCTTCACACCATGGTCAATTTTCTCAGTATCTTCTCTTGCCCGAGCTACAAATGGAAGGTTGATTTAGGAAAACCATATTTTTCATACAGACACAACAGAAATCATTCTTTTTTTATGTTCTTTTATTTGGAAATTTATACTAGATCAAAGAAAACATATATGGCGTTATCATATGTGTTGATGAATCTAATCGAAGATACCAGAGAATTCACTCCCTAATTTCCAAGATTTTATAGTTGCATATCTCCTGCTTTATTTTTTCTTACTTGTAGGGTAGAGGATTTCTAGGAATTAATCAACCTTCTAATAGTGTGTAATTCAGTTTCCTAATTTTGTAGGATTGTACATCATAAATACTGTATCATTTTGTTAGAAATGCATGAATAAAAATCCTTCTTTCCCTTTATTTAATGGTGTTGAAGAAAGTTAGGAAGTTAGTTAGGTTTTTTACGTTTTCCTTCAATAAAATCCAGTAACAAACTTGGAGTAGATAGGACCTTTCCTAATTTTTCTCTTTACTTAAGTTAGGATTCTAGGCTGCTAGGAGTCACACTTCATTAGAATTCTAGGCTGCTAAGAATCTCACTTAGTTAGGATTCTAGGCTGCTAAGAGTCCTATTTATTTCCTGTTGTATTTCCAGAAGAAGTTAATAAAAAAGGGAAGAATTTGGATTTTCTTCCAAACAGCTTTTAAATGGTCTTCATTATTGCTGATTTCCAGTGGCCTTCATTGTTGCTATTCTCAGCCTCAAGGTCTTCATCATGGTCACCATTTTTTCTCCTCTTAGTGGGCCCTCTTTATCATTGATCGGTTTCTATTTCACTGAACACTATGTCAAAAATTGCAGAAAATTCAATCTCAAACATTGCATTCCAAAACCAACCACTTAGGAATATCAAGAAGAAGATTGTCAAACCCTGTTCCAGTCCAAACCTAAAAATCCAAACCCATGAGAGGTACTAAATGTAACCTTAGTCGTTTTTGTTTGGCAACAGTGTTTGAGGACCTAAATTTTCCAACAACTTTTAGGAAAGGAGTTAGAAAATGCATCCAACACCCTGTATCTAACATCATATCTTTTGATAAGATTTACCCTCACAACATAAAGCTTTTATTACCCAATTAAATCTTATTAAAATTCTACTGTCTAAAAGACGCTTAGGAATGAAAATTGGAGGAAAACTATGGATATGAGTGCACTTGAAAAAAAAAAAAAGACATGGGAGGTTGTTGAATGACCTAAAGAGAAGAAACCAGTGGGTTGTAAGTGAGTTTTCTTTGTAAAATATAGGACAAATGAAAACTTAGAGAGATACAAAGCTAGACTTATAGCTAAAGGCTAACACATATGGGGTGAACTAGTAAGAAAGCTTTGCTCCAGTCAAAGACGAATCCTATACAAGGATTATTGACCTTAACAGCCAATCTTGGTTAATCTTTACAACAATTTGATGTTAAGAATGTCTTCTTGCATTTTGAAACACCTCCAAGGTTCAATTATAGATTTAAGGCTAATGAAGTATTCAAACTACGAAAAGCATTATATGGCCTAAAACAATCTCCAAGAGCATGGTTTGGAAGATTTGCAAGAGCTATGGGAAATTGAAAGTTCTGACAAAGTGAAGGGGATCATATTCTCTTTATCAAATAGTCAACAACAGGTAAAATCATAATTTTAATTATTTATGTGGATGATATCATCATACTAGAGGATGCTATTGAAGACATGGAAAAACTTAAGAAACAATTGACCATGGAATTTAAAATAAAAGACTTGGATAAGCTCAAGTATTTCTTGAGAATTGGAGTGGCTTGTTCAAGAAATGGAAACTTTATTTCCCAACTAAAGTATATTCTTGATCTTCTCTAAGAAACCAAGATACTTGAATATAGGCATACTGACACACCTATTAAGCAAAATCAAAGGTATTGTATTAATAAGAGACGCTAAAATAATGGCCCAAAATGTACAAGAAAAGGGCACTCACCCCCTTTACAGCTGAAACAAAAAGGAAACCTATCCAAACAAGATGTACAAAAAACAGCCCCTCCTGGGAACCCACCTAATCAATAAAATCTATTAATGTCGAAGGATCATCTTCTATAGACAGTTTG
Source organism: Vitis riparia (assembly GCF_004353265.1). NCBI lineage: Eukaryota > Viridiplantae > Streptophyta > Magnoliopsida > Vitales > Vitaceae > Vitis > Vitis riparia. The sequence goes on from NC_048444.1 coordinate 13,631,314, forward strand.
GTCTCCAACCAAAGTAAATAAACAAAAGAAGCTTTTAGCCTTTGCAAGGACAGTACCCCATCTCCAACACACCTATTAAGCAAAATCTTAACCTTAAAGAAACATCAAAAGATGCAACAATAGATAAGGGGAGTCGCTAGAGGTTAGATGAGAGATTTATTTATCTCACATGAAACCTAATATAGCTTATGCAGTGAGTATAGTAAGTTGGTTCATGCACTCCTTAAATGAGACTTCCTTACAAGCTATGCCCAGAATTTTATAATACCTTAAATCCACTCCAAGCTAGGAAATACACTTCTAAAAAAATAAAGTTGAGTATGAAGGCCTACACTAATGCAAATTGGGCTGAATAAGTAACAAACCGCAAATCAACCTCTACATATATTCTTAGAGGAAATTTAGTGATATGGAGAAGTAAGAAACAAGTTGTAGTTGCCAAGTCTAATTCAACAATGTAATTCAGAGTCATGCACAATAAATTTGTGAACTACTTTAGCTGAAAATAATTCTTGGTGATTTGATAGTGAAGTGGACGGGGTCTATGAACTTATATTGTGATAATAGATCAACAATCAGTACTACTCATAATCCAGGTCAACATGATTGTGCAAAACATGTTGAAGTGGATCTACACTTTATCAAAGATAAGCTAGCCAATGGACTAATTTGTACTTTACATTTTAACAAATGGGCAACATTTTGATATTGTAACAAAGGGTTTACCAAGTCACTTATTTTAGAAGATAACTAGCAAGTTGGGAATGAAAGAATATCTACTCACTAGCTTAAAAGGGAATGTTAAAGAATCTAAATGAGATTACTAGCGAATTAACTCCCCAATTTCCGAGATTGTATAGCGGCATATTTCTTGTTTTATTTTCATGATTTGTAGGGAAGAGGATTTCTATGAATTAGCGAATCTTCTAATTTTATGCAATTTAGTTTCTTAATTTTGTACACTATAAATATTGTATCATTTTGTCAAAAATGCATAAATAAAAATCATTCTTTTCCACAATATGGTATATCAACAATGGTAGGAATATTTTTTTCTAGACTGGTATTGGGTATATGTTCTTTTTTGTCGGTGATGATAAATCACCTTTTATTAATTAGAATCCCAATGAGAGATTTTTTTTTATAAATACTCACTCCCTTATGTGGAATCTGTAGGGTGTTACCATCTAATGTTTATATATAATAGAAAAACTATTCCTGTTTCCAGTAATAATTGAAAGATGATATTTTTTGGGTTATTCTAAAGATGGTAAGTTTTCTAATAAAGTAGCTATTTGGTTCATTGGTTGAAATTCTCATCCTAATGCCATGTTATTAAAATGGATTTGAAAACTGAAACTTATCCCTTATATTAAGGTATTCTTTGGCCAGTGATTGATAAAAGTTTACCAAGGATTTTCTTTCTCTTGGGATATTTGGGATAGAATCAATATTTTGAAAACCAAACTAGACCGGCCAGTCTAACCGGTCCAATCATTGACCGGTGGTCTCTCCAGGCTGGCTCATCCAGTCTGGTTCCATACGAACTGGTCAACTATTGATTGACCAAAATCATGTTTTGTTTGCCATGCCAATGGCCAAATCTCCTTCCTTGCAAGCCCACCATATCATTTGATGTTTCTTAAAGTTGTCTTGGGTATTTATACCAAACATGGGATCTATTGGTTTCCAATGTGGGATAGGTTTTGGTTATATTAAAATGAAACTTTGCATTGTAAAGATTTGAACCTAGGACCCATGGTTATCAAAATAAGTAAAGGACCACTCAGCTACTTGGCTGCTTTAATAGATAACATGGTAAATATTTATATATATATATATATATCCTTGTTTTAAATTTTTATCATATAAAACATTTAAACAAATATAAATATTTACATCTACATTATTTTATAATAATTATTAATGATAAATATGAAAATAATATAAATTAATTAATATAACAATTTTTAAAATTTAAAATAACAAAATACATAGATATGTAATTAAATTAAATATTATAGTTTTCTTTTCACCTTTGTATTTAAATATTATACCTATTCCATTTAATATATTAATACATTTATATTTATCTTTATCATTTAATTTGATATATTAAAAGTAAAATATGAAATATTATTAAAAAATCTAATTATATATACAATTTAATTTCTTATAATTATTTTTAATTTAAATAAAATATAAATTATATATTTATGACGTCATCAGTTTGACCACGGTTCAACCACTAGTCCAACCAATAAACTGTGAATTGGTAACTTTTTTGGTTCAACGTTTGGTCCAGTTTTAAAAGCATTTGGTAGAATTAAAACTTTAAATCTTATTTAAAATATTTGGAATCATAAAAATAAGGTGATTTTCTAAGGGAAAGTTGCTTATCCTTTTCTTGTCATAGAGACCCAACTAAGAATTTCATTAACATTTAAGATACATTTTAAAATTTTGATATTGAAAGTTCTAATATGAAAGTTCTAACAAGATTTTGATATAGAAATTTGCTAGGTCTAGAACAACAAACGACTAGAAAGGTCAATAATTAGAGATCTTTATGGTCACTTGTGCCTACAATGACAATGAATATAGGTGTGTTACCTTTGGTTACCTTCTCAGGGGCAAACTATGTTAACAAGGTATTAGATGAATTAAAAATCAAAGAAGACTCAAAACTTGTGATAGATGCACTAAATAATGTTGTTGTAACTCTCAATAATTCACCACCTTCCCCACCCAAAAAAGAAAAAAGAAAAAGTCCATACAAATAAATTTCAAGAAGAAGAAATAGAGGAGAAGAAGAAGAAGCTGCAGAAAGGAATTTTTCTTTGTATTTTGTTAACCGTATCAGAGGGCTATTACAGAGAGAGAGAGATATCTTACACTACAAGACAAAGAGAGCTCACACATTTGTACAGGTGTCATGTGAGAATATCATATAACTAAACCCCACTAAGTAATACATTATTAGTTCTGACATCCCCCCTCAAGACCACAGGTCTTGGGAGAACCATGAGCTTGCTGTGCAATGCAAGAAATCGCTAAGTAGGTAGTGCTTTAGTCATTATATCAACAAGCTGGGATTCAAAAGGAGTGAAGTGAACAGCCAAGGAGCCATTGGAGACCTTTTCATGAACAAAATGATAGTCAATCTCCACATGTTTTGTCCAAGAATGTAGAATGGGATTAACAATAAGGTAACTGGCACTAATGTTGTCACAAAACAGCAATGGTGGAGGAGAAAATGGGATCTACAATTCATGAAGAAGAGACTCCACCCAAGTTAATTCAGTAGCAGCATTAGCTAATCCTCTATACTCAAATTTTGAGCTTGAACGAGAAACCACTTTCTGTTTGAAGGAGCTCCAAGAGATCAAGCTTGAACCAAGTAATGTGCAATAGCCACTAGTACCCCTCCTATCATCAAGGCATGAGGCCCAATCAGCATCAGTATAACATGTTAAGGAGAGATCTGATGAAGCAGCAATGGAGAGGCCATGGGAAATAATGCCATGTAAATACTGAAGAATTCGTTTCACTGTTTGCCAATGCACATTGGTAGGACAATGCATAAATTGACGAACCTTGTTTACCGTAAAACAAATATCCGGACAAATAAGGGTGCAATATTGAAGAGCTCTAACCACACTACAGTAGAGAGTAGGATCCTCAAGAGGTTGGCCTTCATAAATGAACAATGTGCACAAGTCATTGGAGTAGGTAAAGGCTTGGAGTGTACCATAGAAGCTTTAGCTAAAAGATTTGATATGTAATTCGCCTGACTAAGATGCAAAGAATTTTTTGTTCAATGAGCTTCAATACCAAGAAAAAAATAGAGATCTCCAAGATCTTTGAGTGTAGACTGAGAGTGAAGAGTGGAAATTGGATTAGTTATTAGTTGAGAATTAGTTCTTGTAAGCAATATGTCATCCACATAAATCAAAACAATCGGCATATTTGCACCAGAGTGAAAAATAAACATGGAGGAATCACCTTGAGACTGTTTGAAACCCCAACAAGTCAATGAGGAACTAAGTTTAGTATACCCAGCCCGTGGTGTTTGCTTAAGACCATAAAGAGCCTTTGGAAACTTATAGACATAAAATGGATTATTTGAGTCAACAAAGCAGGGAGGTTGCACCATAATCACGTCTTCCCCTAATTCACCATGTAGGAAAGCACTATGCACATCCAATCGCTTAACGAGCCAATTCTTAGACATGGCCAAAGTAAGAACAATCCGAATTGTGGTAGGCTTAACCATTGGACTAAAGGTCTCAAAATAATCCAATCCAGCAGTTTGGGAATAACCCTTAGCAACCAATCAAGCCTTATGTCTCTCAAGACTGCCATCTGGTTTGAGTTTAACCTTGTATACCCATTTACAGCCAATGGGTTTGCAATGAGGTGGAGCAGGTACAAGGGACCAAGTGTCATTAGCCTGCAAGGCATCAAACTCAGCTTACATTGCCTATTGCCACACAGAATGTTGAGAATCCTGTTGGTAAGTGGTAGGCTCATTCAGAATGGAATTTGAGGTAGCTAAAGTGGAGAGGTTATATAATGTGGGCTTATGAATACCATGTTTAGACCTGGTGAACATGGGATGAATGTTGGAGGAAGTAGGAGACCGATGGATGATGGGACTTTGTGGAGAAATGGATGTATCAGAAGGACACAATGGTGATACAACAGAAGAAGGGAAAAGAGGAGGAGGAGGAAGAAGGGGAGAAGAATCATAATTAGGAAGGAAGTTGGAATTGGTAGAAGATGAAGAAGAATTTAAGGGAATGGAATGTGGGCTAGACTGATGGTCACTAGGTAACTTGGAATAGGAAACAAAAAATGGGGTAGTAGGAGAAAGTGGTCCAGTTTGGAAGGATGTAGATGAGGATTGTGGACTGGTGGTAGAAGGAAAAGAAGAAGCAGGAAAAAAAAAATGAAAAAATGAATAGCTATACAATAAGAGATAATAGAAGGGGAAGATGTGGACTAAAGCTTTTTGAAAGGAAAGTCCAATTCATTAAATACAACATGTCTTGAAACATTAATGTGACTTGTAGAAACATCAAGACACAAGAAACCCTTATGCTAGGAACCGTTACCCCAAAAAACACACTCAGTTGATCATGGTTACAACTTATGAGAGTTATACGATCAAAAGCAAGGAAAACATGCAGAACCAAAATTTTGAAGGAATTGTAATCAGGAATTTCCTAAAAAAATGATCTCAAAGGGGCTTTTGAAGTTAAGAATAGATGTAGGAAGCCTATTGATGATATGAACAGTAGACTGAAACGCAAATGGCCGATATGACATAGGTACTCTAGAATGAACCAGCATAGTTAATCCCATTTCAACAACATGACGATTTTTTCTCTCAACTCACCCATTTTGTTGGAGAGTATAAGGACAAGAGACTCGATGAGAGATACCACAAGAAGCCAAGAAAGTGGAGACAAATCTACACTCCCCTCCCCAATCGGTTTGTAATATTTTTATCTTAGCATCAAATTGGTTTTCCACAAGGTTTTTGAACTGAAGAAAAATGGACAACGCCTCATCTTTAGTTTTAAGTAGGTACAACCAGCTAAAACGGGAGTAATCATCAATAAATAGCAAAAAAAACATCACTCACAGAATAAATAGGGGAAAGACCCCAAAGATCATAATGTATTAACTCAAAAGAAAACTTAGGTCTAGAATCAAAGTTTACAAATGGAAGCTTGTGGCTTTTAGCAAACTAACAAGAATTACAGAAATCCACATCAAAATGTATGATACTGGAATTGCAAAGATTTAAAACTCTTTTGACAATCTTGGAATTGGAATGTCCTAAACAATGGTGTCATAGGTTTGCTTCTTAAGTGCTGGAGAGGAAGACTTTGGAGAGATTTGATGTACGAGACTTTGAAGCTGAAGAGACTTAATAAAGACCATTAACAAGCTGGCCCTGCAGAAGAACCTTCTTCGAGACCTGATCTTTCACAAGAAAGAAGTAAAGATAGAATTCTACAAATGCAGTGTTATCAGCATAAAGTCTGGACACGCTTAAAAGATTGTTTGAAAGAGTAGGAGCATACAAAATGTCATTCAATTTGAGAGGAGAAGAAGAGGAGAAAGATAAAAAAAAAGAGAATTACCAGAATGAGAGATGGGAATTTTCTTACCATTGCCAACCATAACCTGTTCATTGCCAATAAATGGAGTTGGATATTGTATCATGGAGATATCTGGAGTAAAATGATGTGTGGCTCCAAAATCCATGAACCAGGAGGGATCCCTTACAGGAGAAGTTGTATCAAAAGAACTAGGCACAAGAGAGGATGTTGGAAGTGGGGAATCAAAAGTGCAGGTAGTATTAAAATTCTTTGGAGATGGAGGCTGATAATGAAGGTTTCCTCTATGGTAGCAAACAAGAGTAGTATAGCCAGATTTGCCGCAGATTTGACACTGTGGTTTTGGACCATTCAAAGAATTAACAAGTTTCAATAGCCAATTGCAAACAAGCGGATTTCCTTGAGGTTTACCTAAGATACTTGGGTGAAAGGAATTCGTAGCAAGAGTAGCAGGAATAGAGAAATGGGGTGTTGAATTGGAGAAGTGGGATGGGTGTTTGAAGTGTTTCTTGTTATAATGAGAAGCAGTCAACTGAGTCTGAGTAGTATGAGCTTGAATCTAAACATTGTTGGCTTGCATAACTGTATGTTGTTGCTCAAGTCGAAACTCGTACCTCAAAAATAAACTATGTATCTCCGCCATACTGGGCAAGTCAAATTGATTATTCACAGAGGTGACCATTGTTTTAAAAAGGAGACCGGACCGGCCGGTCCGACCAGTCGAACCGTCGACCGTGAACTTTCCGGTTCGGTCCATCTCAATAAACCGTTTCGTGGTTAAATCGGTATTGAACCGTTCAAACCGACGGTTGAACCACCGAACTGAACAAACCGGTCTGACCATAATTGTTACAAAAATTTGTTAACTATTAAAAGGCCCATTATCCATCAGGCACATTTCCATGCCCAATACTTTCAAAACTGAAACTAATTAAATTTGGTCCAAGCCACTAGGCCCAATCCAATGACAAGCTTATAAAACTTAAATTTGGGTCATGTTTCCAGGCCCAATTTGTTGGCACATTTGGCTTGGATGTTGAAGGTATTTATAGGGCACTTAGAGCACATAGAATTCATGCGCTTCCGATGTGGGACTGGGATTGGGACTAAATAGAGGCAAAACATTGCTTCTTTGAGGGTTGGACAGATCTCAGAGTTTGAAGCCTTTGAACCATTGAGCATTGCACCATATTTATTAAATGATGTTGTTAAAAAATATATATAATAAGAATCTAAGATTAATGTTTTTATTTCAAATTTTTATCATATAAAATCTTTAAAGAAATGTAAATATTTAAATTCCTGTTTATTTTTAAAATAATAATATAATAATAATTATAAAAAATAATACAAATTAATTAATAGAATAATTTGAAAACAATAAAATACAAAGACAAAAAGATAAAATTAAATGTTATAAATTTTTTCATCTTAAATATATCTTCATTCTTAAATATTACATATTTCTATTTAATAAAATTTAAAATATTAAATTTTATCATTTAATTTAATATACCAAATATAAAAATCAAACATTATTAAAATTTGTAATTTTCTATATTTTAAATTTTTTATAATTATTTTTAATTTTATATAATATATAAATTATATATTTATTACATCACCAGTTCGACCGCCAATCTGACCAGTGAACCGTGAATCGATAATTTTTTCGGTTCGATGACCGGTCCGGTTCTAAAAACATTGGAGGTGACAAAGGCATTATACTCAGAGTGAAGACCGTTAAACATGTAAATCAACTGATCCTCTCTAGAAACCGGTTCTCCAATGGCAACTAAGCTATTACAAAGTCCCTTAATTTTTTGATTATAATCCAAGGCAAACATACCACCCTTCTTTAAAGACTGAAGTTGGGTGCACAGCTCAACAAGTCTAGCCATTGAAGCTGAGGCATAGATCTAGCCCAATGCTAACCATATTTCACTAGCAGTGTCCTATCCCACTATTTGAGTTATGACATTCTCAAATAAAGATGCATAGAACCACTCATGATAAGCCTATTATACCTTTGCCATAGAGAGTATTTTGGATTGATAATGAGCTGCCGCAGATCAAGAAACTTTAGAGGACAAGGGTGGGTGTTGTCGAGAAAACCTTCTAATCCATTTGCAATCACAACATTGAGTAGCTGATTTTTCCATATCAAATAGTTGTCTCTGTCAAGCTTAATAGTAAGTGGCTCATTTGGAGATGGAAAAGAGGTTTGAACAAGAGGAAAAGTTTGAGCTCCGATGAGTTGATTTTGGGGATTTGCTTGAACTGATATTTGGGGGATTTAAGCAGTGGAAATATTTGTAGGGTTAATAGAGGAAGTATTCTCAGATACATTTCCGGAGGTGGCCATTTGGATCAAATGAAGGAAGCTTTGATACCAAGATAAATTTCAGGAAGAAGAAACAGAGAAAAAGAAGAAGCTACAGAAAGGAATTTTTCTTTGTATTCTGTTAACTGTATCAGAGGGCTATTACAGAGCGAGAGATATATCTAGCACTACAAGACAAAGAGAGCTCACACATTTGTACAGGTGTCATGTGAGAATATCCTATAACTAATCCTCACTAGGTAATACATTATTAGTTCTAACACATACAAATTTAAATCACCTCTTCTCAACACCAAAACAAAATTAAAAATAATAATAATAATGAAAAATTCATCAGCACAAATAAAAATGAAATATCAAAATATCCTTTTATGAGGTTCAAACAATGATTACTTGCATGTAAAAATGTAGAATCTTTTAGAATGCTATGTAAAGGGAAGAACGTAATTCCAGAATCTAAAATAGAAAATTGAATGATCACAACTTAATATGGCATCAACCCTCTAAAAATGAAATAAAAAGAACTCATCACCACAAGCTTTCCTGAAATTCTAAGAATAATTCCACCCATGAAGAAAAAATGTAATAATTCCAGGTGCTATGGAAAAAAGAAGGCTCATTCCACATGCTTTGTTGATATAAAACTGAATTATTCAACTTTATTGTGGTGTCCAGATGTGCATTGAAGCAAATATAGCACCAAGAGACCACACTGGCACTTTTTTACAATACAAAGAAAAGAGAACTTACCATCAAGCTTAAGAAACTCTGACCCAAGAATAGCAACATCTTGGCGTGCACGGGCATCCAACCTCATTATGCCACTAATGAAAATTAAATTACTAAAGCATGAGCAGACATCTCCAGATTAACATAAATTCAAAGGCACATAACATGATAAGGAATGTGAAGGAAACTATAATATGACATAGAAAAGATAATTTAATAAAAATAACTAGTACCCCAAGCCAGCTAAACCAAACCAAATGTCTGAAGCTAACTTCTCCACCATATAGAGAAGTTTCATATTATAAGTGGAGTTTTAGCTAAGCATACTAAACCTGAAGTACCATATGCATACAAATTAGTCATGAACATTGCAGATTTTGCAAACCATTTTCACATTAATATGTTTAAGCCAAAAAGACAATATAGCGCATGTGCATTACCGAGAAAGCAAGACCATGTCATTACGAGCCCTTTCATTTACAAATTTTGCATCATTGTAGACAAATTTACAAGCTTCAGCTAAACCCTGATTTGAGTGAATGATTCTTTCAGGCATGACCAGATTCTCGTCTTCCTCATCTTCAAGTTGTACACTGATTACAACAGGATTACCATGAATAGACAGATAAGATATCAGCACCAATAAGTTTCAAATGATGGATAAATCACAAAATAAAGGAGTGATAGAACTGAAAACAGTTGGTGGATAAGCATAAGTTCTTGGTCTGCACCAGTTGATGGATAAGCATAAGTTCTTGTTTGAAACTAAAGGGTATCATTCATTGCCATGAGTGAAAAAAATGGCACTCACAGTAATTGAATAAAGATATTAAAATTAAACACTAGTTAATTTGGCAGGTGAAACAGACTCAAGTTTAGGAAAAAAAATTATTGTCCAGTAAATTGGAAGTCCAGCCAATTATAACTGGTAATGCAGAAGAAGAGGTAATCCCAGGGATAGCCATACTGATTCATCTGTCTTTATCAATTACTTTTCTTCATCCAAGAGATATTAATGTCCCTTCTTCACCTTCTATATAACTATTATTTCTACACACAAAAGTTAGGAAATGCCACTTTATCTAAACCCCAGCTTCTTAAACAATGTAACTGCTATTAACCCTTCTGAACTATGTATATTGAAATTTCTATGTTCTGTTGACACAGAAATGAGTGCTGTGTTTTAACACGGACATAGGATTTTTAACAAAGGAAACTCCTAAAATTTAGACAAGAGAACAGGACAAAGTCATTTGAGTGCATAGTAGAAACTTATAAATTTGGGTTTGTTTGTGGATGTGAAAGTACCAAAGAGACCTGTTGAATATAATGTATTTATAGTGTATAACCTTTCCTTGTTAATATAGGACACATGTATGGTAGTTAGGACTCCTAGCCTTGTATATATATATATATTTCTCAATTGTAAGTAGATTATTACATTAATGAGAATTAAGGTCTTTCTTCTTTCTCTCTCTCTCAACATGGTATCAGAGCCAAGGAAGAAAACCTAATTCTTTCCTGTTTCCCGTGTCATCAACTCCGGGAAACCTTCCGGTGACCGTGTTTCATTCCGATCACCTTCCCCATCTTCCAATACTTTCCGGTCATTCGGATCGTCGACAGAAACTACTCACCGCCGGCGAACTTTTCCGGCGAACTTTTCCGGCGAATTTTCCGGCGAATTTTCCGGCGAACTTTTCCGGCGAACTTTTCCGGCGAACTTTTCCGGCGAACTTTTCCGGCGAACTTTTCCGGCGACGTATTTTTCCGACACCGACTATACCAGAAGGAGCGCCTGGAGGAGATCTACAACTTTTGTGAAGGCACCGGCACCAAAATCCCATCCACGCGCCGTCCACGCGCAAATTTCCGGCCGGCGGCTGAATCTCACGCGCCGGCGCGTGAGGGCGCGTGAGACCTTTTCCGGCGACGCGCCTCCTCCTCCAGCTTCGCCTGACGCCGACCAGCCTCCCTACCTCCCTGGTTCTCCCATCCGAGCCCTGCACATACCTCTTTTGGGGATTTTTGTCTCCGTCGGCCCTCCAAACAGTCTTTCCGGCGAAGCTCCGACTACTTTTTCTCCACTCCAATCCCTGCACGTGCCTTGGGAAGTGTTCTTCTACCTTTCTGGTGGTACCACGCCGCGATCTGAGGCCGTCTCCCTTTTTCGGTGGTGCCACGCCGCAATCTGAAGTCGTATTAGGGCTCTCTTCGATCCAAACATACTTCATTCTCCAGATAAGTAGATATGACTACTAAAAATTCCATTTTTTCCGCTGTTATATCTGGATCTCCTATGATTACTTCGGAGAAATTGGTTGGTAGTGACAATTATCTTTCCTGGTCTGCGTCTGTTGAACTTTGGTTTATGGGTCAAGGATATGAGGATCACTTGATTACACAGGAGGCAGATATCCCTGAGGTTGACCGCGTACAGTGGAGGAAGATAGATGCACAGTTATGTAGTGTATTATGGCAATCGGTTGATCCCAAGATTCTTCTTCATCTTCGGGCCTACAAAACTTGTTTTAAATTTTGGACTCGGGCCAAAGGATTATATACAAATGATATCCAGCGTCTTTATAAGGTGGCTTCTGCTATTGTCCATCTCAGCCAACAGGACTTGGATCTATCTACTTATATTGGTCAGATTGCCTCTCTTAAGGAAGAGTTCTTGACGGTGATGCCTCTTACTCCTGATGTTGGGGCTCAACAAACACAGCTTGACAAGTTCTTCATGGGTCTTACTCTTATTGGCCTCCGTCCGGATCTTGAGCCTGTCCGCGATCAGATTCTTGGTAGTTCATCAGTTCCGTCCTTGGATGATGTGTTTGCTCGCCTCCTCCGTATCTCCTCCACTCAGACTTTGCCATTTGATAGCACTTCAGATTCTTCTGTGTTAGTTTCTCAAACTAACTCTCGAGGAGGCCGTAGTGGTACCCGAGGTAGAGGTCAACGTCCTCATTGCACCTATTGCAATAAACTTGGCCACACTCGCGATCGTTGCTATCAGTTACATGGACGACCTCCTCGCACTGCCCATGTGGCCCAGTCCTCTGATTCTCCGCTGCCTCAGCCTCCGAGCTCTTCCGCATCTCAGGCTTCTGTTGCCTCTGTTGCCCAGCCTGGTAATGCCTCTGCCTGCCTTACCCACACATCTTCTCTTGGACCCTGGATTCTAGATTCTGGAGCTTCTGATCACTTATCTGGTAATAAGGATCTTTTCTCCTCTATTACTACTACCTCTACTTTACCTAATGTTACCTTAGCTAATGGTTCTCAAACTGTGGCTAAAGGTATTGGTTTGGCCCTTCCTCTGCCTTCTCTACCTCTCACTTCTGTCCTTTATACTCCTGAATGTCCTTTTAATCTTATTTCCATCAGCAAAATCACTCGTACTCTTAATTGCTCTATTACCTTTTCTGATAAATTTGTGACCTTGCAGGACCGGAGTACGGGGAAGACGATTGGCATAGGACGTGAGTCTCAAGGCCTCTATCACCTCACCTCGGATTCATCTCCTGCAGTTTGCATTTCCACTGATGCTCCTCTCCTCATTCACAATCGTCTGGGCCACCCTAGTCTCTCCAAGTTCCAGAAGATGGTTCCTCGTTTTTCCACTTTATCGTCGCTTCCGTGTGAGTCGTGTCAGCTTGGGAAACATACTCGTGTCTCGTTCCCAAAGCGTTTGAATAATCGGGCAAAGTCTCCTTTTGAGCTTGTCCACACTGATGTTTGGGGTCCTTGTCGGACTGCGTCTACTTTAGGATTTCAGTATTTTGTCACTTTCATTGATGATTATTCTCGATGTACTTGGTTATTTTTAATGAAAAATCGAGCTGAGTTATTCTCTATTTTCCAGAAATTTTATGCTGAAATCCAAACCCAGTTCAATATTTCTATTCGTGTGTTACGCAGTGACAATGCCAGGGAATATTTTTCAGCCCCATTTACTTCGTTTATGTCTCATCATGGGATTCTTCATCAGTCTTCTTGTGCTCATACTCCTCAACAAAATGGGGTAGCTGAACGCAAGAATCGACATCTTGTTGAGACAGCTCGTACTCTCCTCCTCCATAGTAATGTTCCTTTTCGTTTTTGGGGGGGACGCTGTTCTTACCGCTTGTTATTTGATTAATCGTATGCCCTCCTCTGTCTTACATGATCAGATTCCTCACTCCCTTCTCTTCCTGACCAACCACTTTATTTCCTTCCTCCTCGTGTCTTTGGTTGTACTTGCTTTGTTCATATTCTCACTCCTGGACAGGACAAGCTTTCCGCCAAAGCCATGAAGTGTCTCTTCTTGGGATACTCCAGACTTCAGAAGGGTTATCGTTGTTATTCCCTTGAGACTCATCGATACTTATCTCCGCTGATGTCACCTTCTTTGAGGACTCACCATTCTTTTCCACCACTTCTGAGTCTCTTCCTGTTTCTGAAGTCTTGCCTATTCCATTGTCTCCCCACCTGATGCTATGCCTCCTCGACCACTTCAGGTTTATCATCGTCGCCCTCGTGTCGTTGCTCCTCTCCCTTTTGCTGAGGCACCTGCTGACTCACTTCCTATCCCTTCGGCTTCACCTACCCCGGCTCTGCCTTCTCCTAATGACTTACCCATTGCTGTTCGGAAAGGTACTCGCTCTACTCGTAATCCTCATCCTATTTACAATTTTTTGAGTTATCATCGTTATCTTCACCCTATTCTGCTTTTGTTTCTGCTATATCCTCTGTTTCTCTTCCCAAGAGCACCCATGAAGCTCTTTCCCATCCAGGCTGGCGACAGGCAATGGTGGATGAAATGGCTGCTCTGCACTCTAATGGCACTTGGGATCTTGTTGTTTTACCCTCGGGTAAATCTACCGTTGGCTGTCGTTGGGTCTACGCAGTTAAGGTTGGTCCTGATGGTCAGGTTGATCGCCTTAAGGCCCGCTTAGTTGTTAAAGGCTATACTCAGGTTTATGGTTCTGATTATGGTGACACATTCTCTTCCGGTTGCCAAGATTGCTTCTGTCCGTCTGCTTCTCTCCATGGTTGCCATGTGTTCTTGGCCTCTTTATCAATTGGATATTAAAAATGCCTTTCTTCATGGTGATCTTGCCGAAGAAGTTTATATGGAGCAACCTCCTGGTTTTGTTGCTCAGGGGGAGTCTGGTTTAGTATGCAGGTTACGCCGTTCTCTATATGGCTTGAAACAATCTCCTCGAGCATGGTTTGGCCGTTTTAGTTCTGTTGTTCAAGAGTTTGGCATGCTTCGCAGTACAGCAGACCATTCAGTTTTCTATCATCATAACTCTTTGGGGCAGTGTATTTATCTGGTTGTTTATGTGGACGACATCGTCATTACAGGCAGTGATCAGGATGGTATTCAGAAACTAAAGCAACACCTTTTACCCACTTTCAGACCAAAGACTTGGGGAAACTCAAGTATTTCTTGGGAATTGAGATAGCTCAATCCAGTTCTGCTGTGGTCCTTTCCCAAAGGAAGTATGCTTTAGACATCCTGGAAGAAACCGGTATGTTAGACTGTAAACCGGTAGACACACCTATGGATCCGAATGTCAAACTTGTACCAGGACAGGGGGAGCCTTTAGGAGACCCCGGGAGATATCGACGGCTCGTAGGTAAATTGAACTATCTCACCATTATCGTCCAGACATTTCTTTTCCTGTGAGTGTTGTTAGTCAATTCCTACAGTCACCATGTGATAGCCATTGGGATGCTGTAATCCGCATTCTTCGATATATCAAAAGTACACCAGGCCAAGGTGTGTTGTACGAGAACAGAGGTCATACTCAAGTTGTTGGTTACACAGATGCAGATTGGGCTGGCTCACCCACAGATAGACGTTCCACTTCAGGGTACTGTGTTTTTATTGGAGGTAATCTAATATCTTGGAAGAGTAAGAAACAAGATGTAGTGGCCAGATCTAGCGCTGAAGCCGAGTATCGAGCTATGGCTTTGGCAACATGTGAACTCATATGGTTGAGACATCTTCTTCGAGAGTTGAGATTTGGAAAGGATGAACAGATGAAACTCATATGTGATAACCAGGCCGCATTACATATTGCATCCAATCCAGTCTTTCATGAAAGAACCAAACATATTGAAGTTGACTGTCATTTCATTAGAGAGAAGATCGCATCAGGATGTGTTGCTACAAGTTTTGTTAATTCAAATGATCAACTAGCTGACATCTTCACTAAATCTCTCAGAGGTCCTAGGATTAAATATATTTGTAACAAGCTTGGTGCATATGACGTATATGCTCCAGCTTGAGGGGGAGTGTTGAATATAATGTATTTATAGTGTATAACCTTTCCTTGTTAATATAGGACACATGTATGGTAGTTAGGACTCCTAGCCTTGTATATATATATATATTTCTCAATTGTAAGTAGATTATTACATTAATGAGAATTAAGGTCTTTCTTCTTTCTCTCTCTCTCAACAAGACCAAAATAAGAAATAAAATAAATAGTTCACAGTAGTTTCCTCAAGAAAAATACTCTTGACATTGTTTGAAATAAGTGAAGATGAATTGTTTTGCAAGTTTCTAATAGGTGTCTGTTATGGTATGATGGTGGATATCATGTCAACAAGTGTCAAACAGACCAACCATTGATTGGGAGAAGTGCAATGAACGATTTTGACTGCCAGAAGTGTCCTACATCTTATTAGGAAGATTCCCAATAAGCAAGTAAAAAGGTCATGATAATTATTTAACAACATTCAGATGTACATAAACCTGCTTAAAACCTGAAGATTAAAACATTCCATGTTAAACAGAAGCAAGTGTTTCGAAAGAACAGACTGCATTAAAACTGCAAAAGCAGGATACATCTCCCTACTAACACTTGGTGTTGGATGCCAGTCAGCAAGACAACCATGATAATGTACATATGTGAAATCAGCTTGGACACTTAAATACTGCAAATATTTACATCAAAACTGAGTAAGCAGTGTGTAAGGCCTTATGAGTAACAAACCCATTATAAAATTATTACCCTTTTTCATTATGGTTACTGAACCTTTTTTGAAGTTATTGTTTTCTTCATTAAATTCATATCATTCTTCCACATGTGTATTTATATATGTGTGTGTGTATTTATATATGTGGGTACGCCTGAGTGCGTGTGTGTGTGTGTTATGCAAGTATATATATATACATGCATATGTGTAATCAGTCAGGGAATTCATAAACACACGGATATATAGTCCTGCCATGTTTGGATGTTGTCCAAATGCCGTTGTCAAAATGCAATAAGTGCCCGTTTTCAAAAGCCAGTGCCAAAGTGACATCCTTTCTGACTTAACAATTGAAGTCACAGAAAAAAAAAATGAAACTACAAGAAAAAATGTAATATATATAGATTAACAATACTAAAATTATCAGAATTTTTGTAGTTAATTAATATTACCTTGGTATATCAGAACAATCACTATAATGTTCAACACATTGTTTTGCTTCAGTCTTATGTGTCCCTGTTAACCAGCATAACACAGAAGATCCCCTAGAGGAAAAATAATGACCAGTTTTTCCACATATGTGCCAGAAACCCTTGTTGGAAAATCTATATCTAGCAGTCAAGAGATGTCCACTGCTCTGTCGCCTAAGCTCAACTCCTTGATTTTTAGAATGCAACCCACAATGTTTTATTGATTTGGAAAATGAAGAAATAGTTCCTCGCGATTTAGAGATACTTGTCCTGTCAGTCGCCACAGGACTACTTGAAAACTTGCTCGCAGTTAGTGCCATTGGAAGGGTCAATATAAGAAGGAAATAATACTAGCCAGCATTTCCTTTACAACACAAAGCTGAATAAATACAAAGATGTAATTAGGAAGTGTCATATGCAATATCAATTTTTAAGCAAATGATCTTGGAGACGATGAACATTGCAATTATAATTAAAGATTTTGTAGCATAACAATATAGTAGAATAATTCATACCACAAGCATCAAATACCCTGAAATGACCAAAAATTTAAAACATTTATGCTCATTTTTAAAACATAGCAGGAGTTTCAATATAAAATGTTCACACATGTCAATCATCATATAGGAAAATCAGGATGAAGACTAAGCTAATGATTTCATTGCACCTCTTAGAGGAAAGCTCATCATGTGATACACTGGCAAACAAGATCTGTATTTTTCAGTTGAGAGTGAATATTATAAGAGCAATCTCACAAGCAGCCTGTCGAAATTAACTAGTGGTCATACTGTAATTGTTTTTTTATATATATAGATAAAAAAGATGTATATATAGAAAAGAGGAAGCACCAAAAGCAGTGCCCTCAGAGTATATAAAGAGTATACAAAAAAAGCCAAAAGGCTTGAACCGAAAGGGAAGGGATAGAAACAAAAAACATCAATTGCCCTTACTTAGAGCCTAACCAATCAATGAAGCTTACAAGCAAAGAAGGGCTCAAAACTATAGAGACACCCTAACCCAAAACCAAAGATTACATACAAAAGAATTTTTCAATCTTTGGAGCAAAAGCTCCTCATTATCAAACGCTAACATATTCCTTTCCTTCCAGACTGTCCAAAATATACATAAAGGGATCATTTACCAAGCCTTTTTACAAGTTTTCCCCACCAAAGCCCCATGCCACCCAAGAAGAGTTTTTTTCCACTGAACAAGAAAGAATCCAAGCCACACCAAAGAGGGAGAAGAGAAGATTCCACATAATCTGAGTGCACAATGAGGAAGAAGGTGATCCACCGTCTCTACTTCAGAGAGGCATAAAAAACACCTATTTGCCAACGAGTGCCCTCTCCTTTGAAGTTGGTCCAAAGTTAAGACTTTCCCCTAAGAAGCCTCCCAAGCAAAGAAAGCCACCTTAGGAGGCACACTCGCCCTCCAATTACTACCACTAGGGAACAAAAGAGAATCTTCAGGCTCCAAGATGGAATAAAGAGACTTGACCGTAAAGGTGCCACACCTCGAAGTTGTCCCAATCACTCTATCTTCCACCTCCCTTTGCACCCTAAAAACTTGGATCTTTTGCAAAAAAGCCTCCACCAACTCTACCTCCCAATCATTAAATGCCCTTGAGAAAAAGAGGGGTCCAACCACCCCCATCACCATCAGGGTTCCAAACATCCGACACCCAAGCTTCCTTAGACAAAGAAATGGAAAATAAGAAGGGAAGGACTCGGGAAGGAGTCATCTTCAAAATTGACTTTGAAAAGGCTTATGACCATGTGAGTTGGGATTTTTTGGATCATGTGTTGGAGAAGAAGGGGTTTAGTCCTAGATGGAGAAAATGGATGAGTGGTTGTTTGTCCACGGTATCTTATGCAATCTTAAAGAATGGAAAAGCTAAAAGGTGGGTCAAGGCATCTAGAGGCTTAAGACAAGGCGACCCTTTATCCCCTTTTTTGTTTACTTTAGTCGCAGATGTACTAAGCAGGATGTTATTGAGAGCAGAGGAAAGAAATTCGTTGGAGGGTTTCAGGGTGAGTAGAAACAGAATTAGGGTGTCCCATTTGCAATTTGCAGATGATACCATTTTCTTTTCTAACACTAGGGAGGAAGAATTGCAGACTCTCAAGAGTTTATTGTTAGTGTTTAGGCTTATTTATGGGCTTAAGGTTAACCTAGACAAGAGTAATATTTATGGCATCAATCTTGATCAGAATCATCTTTCTAGATTGGCCAAATTGCTTGATTGTAAGGCTTCTGGTTGGCCTATACTCTATCTGGGTCTTCCTTTGGAAGGGAATCCCAAGGCTTATGGCTTTTGGGATCCAGTGATTGAGAGGATCTTGAAAAGATTAGATGGGTGGCAAAAGGCTTATTTATCTTTTGGAGGTAGGATAACTCTTATCCAATCTTGCCTCACCCACTTACCCTACTACTTCCTTTCCTTGTTTAAGATACCCGCTTCAGTGGCTACAAAAATTGAGAGATTGCAAAGGGATTTTTTATGGTCAGAGGTTGGGGAAGGTAAAAGAGATCATCTAGTTAGTTGGGATGTAGTATGTAATCCGAAAGCAAAAAGGGGTTTGGGATTTGGGAATATTTCTTTAAGGAATCTTGCTCTCTTAGGGAAATGGTTGTAGAGGTACCCTAGAGAGGGTTCAGCTCTATGGCATCAGGTTATTTTAAGCATTTATGGATCACACTCTAATGGTTGGGATGCTAACACTTTAGTTAGATGGTCACATCATTGTCCTTGGAAGGCTATTGCACAAGTCTTTCAGGAGTTTTCCAAGTTTACTCGGTTTGTGGTAGGAGATGGGGAAAGAATTCGGTTCTGGGAAGACTTGTGGTGAGGGGACCAACCTTTGGGATCCCAATATCCAAGACTATTTAGAGTAGTCTCGGATAAAAATATTCTTATTTCTTCAATTCTCGGTTTTACTCATCCTTTCTCTTGGAACTTTAATTTCCACCGTAACCTTTCCGATTCTAAGATAGAAGATTTAGAAGGTCTCATGCGGTCACTTGATGGTTTGCATCTATCACCTTCAGTTTCAGATGCGAGATCCTGGTCTTTATCTTCTTCAGGGCTTTTTTTAGTCAAATCTTTCTTTCTAGCCTTATCCCAATTTTCTGGTTCTCCTTCAGTTTTCCCTACTAAGTTTGTTTGGAATTCTCAAGTCTCTTTCAAAGTCAAGTCCTTTGTCTAGTTAGTGGCACACAAAAAGGTAAATACTAATGAATTGCTACAATTGAGAAGACCCTATAAAGCTCTTAATCTTGATATTTGTAAACTGTGCATGAAGTATGGAGAATCAGCAAATCATCTTTTCCTACATTGTTCTTTGACGATGGGGTTTTGGCACAGATTATTTCAGTTAGCCAAGATGGATTGGGTTCCCCCGAGGAGCATTTTCAACATGTTGTGATGGTTTTGGTTTATGTAAGAGATGGATAGTTTTGTCGCAAGCTGGGAGCATCGCTTTAATTTGGGTTGTGTGGCAGGAAAGAAATGCGAGGATTTTTTAGGATAAAGCAAGGAATTCAAAGTATCTTTGGGATTCTATTCATTTCCTTGCTTCTCTTTAGGCTTTTTGTTCCAAGGTTTTTAAGGGGACTCTCTTAATGTGTTACAACTTGATTGGATAGCAGTGTGCAATTCCAAAGGGTTGGTCTAATCTAGAGAGTTTGTATGTTTTTACTATGTATTTTCTTATTTTTGTATTCTTGTAGTTTAGTTTTCTTTGGTGGGAGGATTCCCCATCCTTCTCTTGTACTTCTTTTTTCTATCAATATATCTCTTTGTCATTTCCTATGAAAAAAAACAAAGTGGCTCATCTCCACACCACTTGTCCATCCAGAATCTCACTCTCTACCCATTACCCACTTGGTAGGCCAACCTACCACTCAAATAAATCCACTCCTTCCTAATTGTTTCCACAAACCCACACCATACCTCTCACATACCACTTGGTCATACTGTTTGGCAAAAAAATCAAGAAAATATTGTTTGCAGACAAGATTCAACAATTGAGCTAATTTTGAAAAAAATTGGCCAAATAATCATCTTTTTTTTTATTTTTTGTTCACTCTAATTTCTTATTTTTAAAAATTAGAAAAAAAATTCAAAAAAAATTATTTTTAATTTTTATCATATTTATCCCTTAGTTATTTTATTTTAAAATTTTAAAAAAAGATAATGAAATTGTAAAGAACTGAAATATAAAAAATAATAAAAAAATAAGGTTTCTAATATTTTATAAAATATAAGTTTTAAATAAAAATAAATTTCATAAAATAATTATAAATACAACTCTCAATAATATTATTTAAATAAAAAAAATGTCAAAAAAAAATTAAATAGACTATTAAAATGCACTTTCAAATAATATATTTCACATAAAATCTTACTTAAAAATTTTGAATAATTTAATTTGTTATTCAAATTTAATAAAAACGTTTCAATAAAATTAATAATTTCATTGACAGATTTTATTTTTTTTTCCTCCAATTAAATGAATATAAATGGATGGAAATAAATTTAAGATAATTTAGAAGAAAAGTAAGTAAATACAGATTGATTGACAAGAATTTGAGTAATTTTAATTAATTTAAATTTATTTACTTTCAAGACCCTGTATATAATTTTAAGTTAGTTTTTTTAATATAGATTTTTTGGGGGTAAATTTGATCTATTTTACAAATGCAATGTGTTTTTTTGGGTAAATTTAAACTATTTTATAAATGTAATGTGTTTTAAATATTTAAGTGTAACATGTTTTCAAATAATACAATTCAATGATGTAAAAGTTTTAACTCTGCACTAATATTCATTATTAACTTTTTAAACTCATTTATCTGTTATAGTCTTGACCAATGTCACTAATTTTATCATACATATATTATTTTGTTGAAAACTAATTTAAAAAATGTTTACCTTCACATTAATATCAAGTACACACTTTCAAAATTCATATTTCTTATCAGTACACATTACATTATTGCCCAACATCACAAATTTTTATAATACATATATTGCTGTCTTAAAAAGTGCAATTTCAATATGCTTATTATAGATTATTTTAGAATTGCTTAGTCTTTTCTAACATTTCAACGAGTTATAATCAATTTCCATTCCACCAATTTTTATTTTTTTTTCCAGAATTTCAGTCAAATATTTGAGTAAACCCAACTATCTATATTTTGTGAATTTCCTATATTTTCATCTTTAACAGGAACAGGATACAGGAACTGGAAAACCACATGCAGAAACAAAAGCAAGGACTGATGTCACAAATGTGAAACAGGGAAATGAATAGGAATGAAATAAGAAACTATGGGAAACCTGATAAGAAACTCTATAAAGCTAATATGAATGCTGAAAAAAGTTGAATGGTAAATTGAAATATGAACTTCAGTGAATGATTAGAGAAACTTCTTGGAAATGTTCATGAATCATTATGGGGAAAAGGATTGAGAAGCATAAAATTGAGGGATTTTACCGGAAATGCAATTCTCATGAGTTCCCTGGTGTTTCTAAAGAGTTCCCAAGGGTTTATTTTCAGAGTTTTACAAAGCTTTGCCCTAAATTTTCCTGGTTTTGAACAGAGGTTAATTTTTTAAGCAACCAAGGCCCAACATGATAATAATACCCCCACATCAAACACCTTGTTGTTGTCATATGACCATGTTTATATGTTATGCTAGGTTTTTGGAGGTTGCCTTGTCCACCATATCAACCTGCTCTAAACATGAACAACCAAGTTTATGTCCTCATTACTCTTGTCCATAATGCATGTTCTTGCCCCCATATCATACAGATTTTGGCTTCTTAACCTTTTGCACTACTACAAATCATATAAATTGGTTTGAAACCGGTTAACAGGCTCAGTAAATGGAAAATTACAAGGCCTTTGTAATAAAGCAGAAAAAAAAAAGGGGGGTGGGGGGTGTTCCTTGAATCTCAGAAAAGTTCAATTTTCCATGTAAGAAAAAGCTCCAGATTTGGGCACAAAATAAATCATGGGTACAGACTTAAAAAAATTAATAAAATAATAATAATAATAATCTATCTTGAACCAGGTGGTTTTGTTTTCTTCAAACAGTCTACAGTAGCCTTGTTGAATAGTGGTGGTATAGCAGAGTTTGATTCAAAGTTGCAAACAAACTAAAGGGCAAAAGAGAGGGGTGGCACTTAACGAGAATCAGAAAGAGAAGGGGTTTCACACAGTAATCATAAATGAAAAATAGCAAAGAAACTGAAAGAAAAATAAGGGAATGCAGAGAACTGACCTTGGTAAGGGAGAGAGCCAAAATGGCAGAGTCCAGTGAGAGACAGAGGAGGAGGCGGGTGGGGGCCAAGTAAAAGGGGGAAAATCAACTCCTTCCACAAACTAAGTTTGTGGCCCCAGAATTGCCACCGCACTTGTGGATGCCAATCATTCACCCACTTCCTCCTGCACTCCCAACCCCTTTATGCTTCTCTGCTCACTCTAATTTTGAAGTAAGGTAATTTTAAATGTGCTGTTCTAATTTTAAAGCTTGTGTGAAAGTATTTAATGCTTTGAAATGATTTTTAATAAAAAAAATTAAAAATAATTTAAGATAATTCTTAAAATAACATTAAATGGGTATCAATTAAAAAAAATCATTTTCTTTTTTAAAACACTATTAAAAATATTATTAAAACTATTTTTTTTATTTAGACTTAAATTTTAATTATTTTTTTATAAAGTTAAAAGGTTTGTTTCAGATATTTAGGCCAATGGTCCCTTGTGAATCTTATATTTTTTAAATAATAATAAATAAGAAAAATTTTATTTTTTTAATTGCCATTTAATTTATTTTTATTAATATAATGAGATATCCTATAAGGGGTTTTATTAGTTGATGTGGCTGTATGTGTGTCTATTGGTTAATATGTTTTGCCTGTGACAAGGGAAAGGGAGGGAGGGGGGAGGACGATATTGACATGTTGCACCGAGTGCCTCTTTTTTTTTTGAGGATGAAGGAGAGCCATGAATAGTGGATAAAATCTCAGTTTTTTAAATTGTAGCACATTCAATCCTCTTCACTTGCCACCTAGTTAAAAATAATAGGAAAAAGTGTCATTTAATATAATAACAAATTAATTGATTAAAATTTGGGAATATCATGCAACCATTCATCACCAATAAAAAAAATTATGCTTTTACCTTTTCAATTTTAAAGTAAAGTGATAAAAAATATGATCGTTGCATGCACTCTTTATGAATTTGTTTCAAAATTACACTCAAAAGTTGAGGATAAGGACACTTACTATTTATAAAAGTTGTTGTCAAGTATACCAATTATTTTAGGGAGAATTGTGTTTTGGGCCCAACTGGGCCTAAAAATTAACATTTGGTCCTTCAACCACTCATATTTAAGCCCAAGGATATAAAATAGTAATTAACAAAAATACTCACTTGACTCATTTTTGTCTTTATTCTACTACTTGCCACTCTTCTTTCTTATTTAACCATTTTTGGATTTTTCATTTTTTTAAAACTCTTTTATAAATAATTGAAAAATTACATTATATTTTATTTTTAAATTATAAAGAAACAAAAATTATATTAACAATTCAAAGACTATTTTGGAAAATATTTTCTAAAAAAATATTAATTTAAATAAATAAAAATTATCTTTTACATTTATTTTTATAGTTTACATTTTAGAAGTAAATAATTTAATGATTAAAATACCATTTAAAATAAATATATTCACTATTTTAATTTTTTTTATACTAAAAATTATTTTAAAGTTTTTTTTTTTACTATTATAAAATAAAAAGTTCAATTTTTATTTTTTTAATCTTCTTCTTTCCTTATTTTAATAACTTTTTGAATATGACTTTTAGTAATAAGTTATATGAAATGCTACAAATTTGTTTATTAAGGATTTTTTTTAATGATTTGAATTAATTGAAAATTTATTAAAATAAGAAAAAGAAAAATAAAGAAAGTGGATGGATTGAGAGTTTTTATTTTAAGTACTTGATTAAAATGATGATGGATGGAGAGTTTTTATTTTAAGTACTTAATTAAAATGTTTTCATATGACCTAATTTTAGAAGTGGATTATATCAATACATAGTAGAGATTTATTTATTTATTTTTATATAAAAAGGGTTGAAAGGCATATTTACTTGTTTTAGATGAAAACAAATAACTAAAAATTATATAGATTATATTTGAGTTTGGTTTTAAAATATTTTTCTAGTTTTTATTTTTATTTATTTTTATTTTCTATATTGTCTCTTTTTGAAAATATGTTTAAGTTATGACAAATATGAAATTTGTGTCATTGTACAAGGATATTACATTAATTGTACAAGGGAAATGTGCTAAGTGTACAAGGGTGTATAAAGCTCCTAATAGGTTTTGTACGATTTTTAAACAACTTGAATTTGATATTAAGACGATTATTGATAGTTTTTTTTTTTCTTTTTTTTACCAAACTATTTCATTAAGACATTCCCTACAAAAATTAACACATAAGAAATAAAATTGAGTTATTTGAGTTCTTGTATAAGGGTATTACACTAACTGTAGAAGACAAATTTATTAATTGTACAAGGGTGTACAAGATTACTTTTTGTTATGGATTTCAAGTGATTTTGAAAAACTTTACTATTTTTTTCCACTCAAAGATTTTTTCCCCCACTCAAATTCTCTCACTCAAGAATTGTTTTGAATTTTATTTTTAAATTTCATCATCAAAATTTTGTAATTGCATATTTTGTTTTTATAGTTTTAGCAATGTTCTTTCTTTTCACTATTTTTTTTTTTTTTTTTTTTTGTGAAATTTTATCCAAATGAATCTATATTTAAAATTATAATCATATTTATCAAAAATTTTACTTAGATTATCTTTAATTCTTTTAATATATTTATACTCATTTATTTAAAAAATGAAAAACTAATTTTTTTTTTTTTTTTTTTTTGTAAACATGTTCTATTACCTTTCAAGTAAAAAATTAGATAAGTTTGAAAATCAATAAATAAAAAAATTAAATACCGCTTTCAATAATTTTTAGATAAAAATTTATATAATATATTTTATTTGAAACTTAATATTTAAAGTTTAACTAAAAAATTGTATTAACAATTTTCTTGTTGTGGGTCAAAATACTTTACATTAATCTATCTAGATAAGAAAAATTATTAATATAATATTAGAACTTCATATCTTAGTTATTTTTTTGCAACAAATTTATCTTTTTAAAAATTTTAAAATAAAAACATTAAAAATTAAAAAGCTATATATATATATATATATAATAAAGTGAAGTGATAGTTAATTTAAAATTTTTTTAAAATATGGTTAATGTAGAAAATATAAAAAATAATTAAAAATAAGAGAAAAATATAGATGAAAGGGTAATATAAATTTAAAATAAAAAATTAAAATTAAACTAAAAGATAAATACAAAAAGATAAAAAAAATATTTGAATGAAAAATCCCAAAATTTTTATCATTACTTTTAATAAGAGCAAAAAGATTCAATATCTTTAAAAATGAAAAATAAAAAAATATTATTGCTTTTTATTTGACATAAAATAGAAATATATATTAGAATAAAAAGGAAAAAAAAAGTTAGAAATGAGTAATAATTAATAGGGAATAGAAAAGGAAAAAAAAATACAAAAAAAAAATTAAAATTCACACTCACTTGTAGGCATATAAGGGATAAGGGTATTTTAGGAATTAATGAAAGACAATATCCTTCATCTTATTTTTCATACTTTGTTTGGGTTTTTGGCTTAAATATGAGTGGTTGGAGGACCAAATGTTAATTTTTGGGCCCCGAGCCCAAAACACAATTCTCCCATCATTTTATTTATTTATTTCTCTTACATCAACTCTCCCACATATCTCACCTCACATCACGTTCTTATATTTTCCTTTAACATTTGTTTTTTAATATGCTAATGTATTATCTCATAAAACTTCTTTAATTCTAATTTTTTCACTCTCTAATCTTCCCATATTTAATGATTTTAATTATTTTTTGGACATATTAATTTTAAAATGGTAATATATATAAATACTTGATATAACAAATTAAATAAAAATATTATCCCACAAATAATATACTTGATGATTTTAAATATTAATTATAATAATGCATTTGATAAATCAAGATTTAAATTTAAAAATTACATTTTATTATTTAGAGGTTTATAATATAAGATTTTTTATATTAATGCAAAATAAAAGATTTATTTATTTTGTAAATTTTATCACATGTAAAAGTAAAAGTAAATTTGTAATACTAATTTTTTTATTATTATTATATCAAAATCACAGTAAGTGGTGATGTTTTTATCTTTTTTCTTATGGTTTTAACTTGATTGTTGATCTAATTTTTTGTTTTATTAAAATCTTTAATTTTTTAATTAAAATAAATTTAAAAGAAAATATATTTTTTTCATAAAACAAATTGTAGTTAACCTTTTATATTAATTTCATAAAAAATGGGTACATCCTTAAGAAAAATAGGTGCATCCATTCCTAGGGGAATAGGGACCCATATCTCCCTTATTATGGTCTATATATTCATTTGGGGACTCTCGATAAGTGATTGGAGTTCCTCTCCCATCTCGAAATAAAAGTTGAAACCCTTAGGTACACCCATTCTCATGTGAATCGAGACACTTATCTACCTTCTCATGGTTCATATATTCCTTTGAAGACCCTTGAAAATGGATTAGAGGTCGTTCCCCATCCTAGAACGGGCTTTGGAATCCTAGGTGTATCCTTAAAAAAAAATTTGGCACATTCAATCTTTGGGCTATCAGGACCCCTATATCCCTTCCCGTGGTCCATTTGATCTTTTGGGGACCCTTAGGAAGTAATTATAAGTTGTTCCCTACCTCGAAATGCACTTTCGAACCCTACGTACATCCTTAAGAAAATTTGGTACATCAAATCCTTGGACTTCCGGGACCCCTATCTCATTTCTCAAGGTACAACTATTCTTTTAGGGACCCTTGGGAAGTGATTGAAGGTTATTCCTCACCCTAAAATAGACTTTTGAACCCTAAATGCATCTATAAGAAAATTTTGTATATCTAATCCATAGACTACCGAGACCCCTATATCATTTCTTATGGTCCATTTGATCCTTTGGAGACCCTTGGAAAGTGATTGCAAGTCATTCCTCATCTTGGAATGGACTTTGGAACCCTAGGTACATCCTTAAGAAAATTGAATACGTCCTTAAGAAAATTTGGTACATCTAATCCTCGAGCTATTGGGACCCATGGTCCATTTGTTCCTTTTGAGACCCTTGGGAAGTGATTGGAGGTCATTTCCCACCCCGAAAATTTGGTACCAAATTTTCTTAAGGAGGTACCTAGGATTCCAAGTCCATTCCAAGATGAGGAATGACTTGCAATCACTTCCCAAGGGTACCCAAATGATCAAATGGACCATGAGAAGGTATATAAGGGTCTCGGAGGCCCGACGATCGGATATACCAAATTTTTTTAAAGATGTACCTAATGTTCAAAAGTTCTTTTTGGGGTGAGAAATAACTTTCCATCACTTCCTAAGGGTTCTTAAATGAACAAATGGACCTTGGGAAGGGAGATAAGGGCCTTAGTAGCACAAGAATTAGATGTACCAGATTTTCTTAAAGATTTACCTAGGGTTCCAAAGTCCATTCCGAGGTGGGGAACGCCCTCCAATCACTTATCGAGGGTCACTAAAAGAACAATCAACCTTAACAAGGAAGACGGGGTCTCGGTAGCTCAAGGATTGGATATACTAAAATTTCTTAAGGATGTACTAAATTTTCTTACAAACTTACCAAATTTACTTAAGCATGTACCTAGGTTCCAAAGTCCATTTTGAGATGGGGAATGACTTTCAATCACTTCCAAAGGGTCCACAAATGATCAAATGGACCATGAGAAGGGATATAAGGTTTCGAGTATCCCGAGGATTGGATATACCAAATTGTCTTAAATATGTACCTGGGGTTCAAAAGTCCTTTTTGGGGTGAGGAATAACCTCCAATCACATCTCAAGGGTCCCTAAAGGAACAAATGGACCTTGAGAAGGGAGATAGGGGTCTGGATAGCCCGATCATTAGATGAACCAAAATTTCATAAAGATATACCAAATTTTCTTAAGAATGTACCTAGGGTTCCAAAGTTCATTCCAAGATGAGGAACGACTTGCAATCACTTCCCAAGGGCCCTCAAATGATCGAATGGACCATGAGAAGGGATATAGGGGTCCCAGTAGCCCAACGATCGGATATACCAAATTTTCTTAAAGATGTACCTAGGGTACCAAAGTCCATTCCAAAGTGGGGAACCACCTCCAATCACTTCTTGAGGGTCCCTAAAGGAACAAATGGACATTGGGAAGGGAAATAAGGGTTTTGGAAGCCCGATAATTGGATGTACAAACTTTTTTTAAGGATTTACGTAAGGTTCCAAGTCCATTCCAAGATGAGTAATGAATTGCAATCACTTCCCAAGGGTTCCCCAAATGATCAAATGGATCGTGAGAAGGGATATAAGGGTCTGGTAGCCTGACGATCGGATATACCAAATGTTCTTAAAGATGTACCTAGGATTCCAAAGTCCATTCCAAGGTGGGGAACTACCTCTAATTACTTTTTTAAGGTCCCTAAAGGAACAAATGGACCTTAGGAGAGGAGATAAGGGTCTTAGAAGCTCAAGGATTGGATGTACCAAATTTTCTTAAGGATGTACCTAAGGTTCCAAGTCCATTCCAAGATGAGGAATGACTTACATCACTTCCCAAAAGTCCCCAAAGGATCAAATGGACCATGCAAAGGGACATAGGGGTCCTGGTAGCTTGACGATGGAATATACCAAATTTTCTTAAAGATGTACTTAGGGTTTCAAGTCCGTTTCAAGGTGGGGAACCACCTCCAATCACTTCCTGAGGGACCCTAAAGGAATAAATGGATCTTGGGATGGGAGATAGGTGTCTTGGAAGCCCAAGAATTGGATGTACCAAATTTTCTTAAGGATGTACCTAAGGTTCCAAGTTCATTTCAAGATAAGGAACGACTTGTAATCACTTACCAAGGGGTCCCCAAATGATCAAATGGACCATGAGAATGGATATAGAGGTCTTGGTAGCCCAACGATCGAATATACCAAATTGTATTAAAGATGTACCTAGGGTTCCAAAGTCCGACCCAAGGTGGGGAACCACCTCCAATCACTTCTCGAGAGTCCTTAAAGGAATAAATGGACCTTGAGATGGGAGATAGGGGTCCTGGTAGCTCGAGGATTGGGTTTACCAAATGTTTCGTAACGATGTACCTAAGGTTCCAAGTCCATTCTAAGATGAGGGACGACTTGTAATCACTTCCTAAAGGTTCCCAAATGATCAAATGGACCATGAGAGGGGATATAAGGGTCTTAGTAGCCCGATGATTAAATATACCAAATTGACTTAAAAATGTACCTAGGGTTCCAAAGTATGTTCCAATGTGAGGAACCACTTCCAATCACTTCTTAAGGGTCCCTAAGGGAACAAGTGGACATTGGAAAGGGAGATAGGGGTCTTGGAAGCCCGGGGAGTGGATGTACCAAATTTTCTTAAGGATGGACCTAGGGTTCCAAATCCATTCCAAGATGAGGAATGACTTGCAATCACTTCCTAATGGTCCCCAAATGATCAAATGGACCATGAGAAAGGATATAAAGGTCTTGATAACTTTACAATCGAATATACCAAAGTTTCTTAAAGATGTAGTTAGGGTTCCAAAGTTCGTTCCAAGGTAAGGAACCACCTCCAATCACTTCCCAAGTGTCCCTAAAGGAACAAATGGACCTTGGGATGGGAGATACAAATCCTGGTAGCTTGAGGATTGGATGTACCAAATTTTCTTAAGGATGTACCTAGGGTTCTAAGTCTATTCCAAGATGAGGAACGACTTGCAATCACTTCCCAAAGGTCCTTAAAGGATCAAATGGACCATGAGAAGATATATAGGTGGTCCCGATAGCTCAACAATTGGATATACCAAATTGTCTTAAAGATGTATCTAGGGTTCAAAAGTTTGTTTTAGGGAGAGAAACAACTTTCAATCACTTCTTAAGGATCCTTAAATGAACAAATGGACTTTAGGAAGGGAGATAGGGGTCTCGGTAGCCCGAGGATTTGATTTACCAAATTTTCTTAAAGATTTACCTAGGGTTCCAAAATCTATTCCAAGGTGGGGAACGACCTCCAATTACTTCTCGAGGGTCCGTAAATGAACAAATTGACTTTGAGAATGGAGATAAGGGTCCCAATAGCCTGAGGATTGAATGCACCAAATTTTCTTAATGATGTACCAAATTTTCTTATTGATATATTAAATTTACTTAAGGATATACCTAGGGTTTCGAAATCCATTCCGGCATGGGGAAGACTTGCAATTACTTCCCAAGGGTCCTTATATGATCAAATGGACCATGAAAAGGGATATAGGGTTCCTAGTAGCCCAAGGATCGGAAATACCAAATTGTCTTAAAGATGTACCTAGGTTTCAAAAGTTTGTTTTGGGGTGAGGAATAACCTCCAATCACTTCTCGATGGTCCCTAAAGGAACAAATGGACCTTGGGAAAAGAGATAGGGATCTTAGTAGCTCAAGGATTGGATGTACCAAATTTTCATAAAGATTGTTAGGAAAATTAGGCTAATCCAACCTATAGTAATCATCCTAGAGGGGGAGTGAATAGGGTGATGGTCTCTTTTTGTAAATTTAAACTATGTGAATGTAAAAGACAATTATATGCAAGTATAAAATAAACAATATAAAAATAATTGCATATAAATTAAAAGAGTAGGGAAGAGAGAATGCAAACAGAACATTTTATAGTGGTTCGACGCAACCCAACCAACATCCACTCTTCTCTAGCTTCAATCCTAAGCTTGAGGTTCCACTAATTCAAGACTTCCAAACCAAGCCTTCAAGCAATACAATTGGATTATGGTTCTAATCCACCCTCTTGGACTTTTGGCTCCAAGCACCCTTTACACTTCTCAAGAGATGCCCCACTCTTGAACAACCACTCAAGTGATACCCCACACTTGAGAAACTTCCTCTCAAAGATTTACAAATAAATAATCTCACAAAATCCTAGTACAAAAACTTTAAGCTCAAATGATACAAGCAAACTAGGATTGAAAGGTGCACTAATGATATGCAAGTTTTAGAACAATGATGCACTCAAAACACTCTCCCAAGGCTCAAATATATTTTAGAAAGGTTTGGGAAGGTTAAGCTTAATAAACAATGAAGATTGAAGCCTTTTTATAGAAGAAAATGACCAAACTAGCCATTGGGGGTTCAACCGGTTGACTACCCGTTAGCATTTAATGCTTGACAGGTGACTGTTGGACCTCAACTAGACCTCGACCGGTTGAGGTTCAACCTTGACTGGTTGGACAACCGTTCTAGAAGAAAGAGAGAGTTTTTTTGCACCACTGATCGGTTGAGTTGGGAGTCGACTCAGACCTCGATCGGTTGAGCTAGGGGTTGACCCAGACCTAGACCGGTTGAGTTGGAGGTCGCCGATTCCTCATCCGGTTCAACCGGTTGAGCCATTTTTGGCTCAACAACCAACTTTTTCAACTTAAAACCTTTTAAACAAGTTTAAAAAACATTTGATACAAGGTTTTAGTTGAAAACATGAAATCATCTAATTTTAAAAATATTTAAAACAAAATAACTCTTGGATGATTTTGGTGCATAAGTAAAGAATTTAATGCATGAAAATTTTAGTGCACCAACAACCTTACAAAGAGATCTTATGAAGTTTGGGTCTTGAAAAACACTTCTTTTTGAGGTGGTCTTCTTCTTCATGATTTCTTCTTGGCTTGATTTGTCTTTGTCATTGCCACTTTGAAAATCGTCTTGCCTAAACACACTTGAAATATAATCGTTAGTTCAAAACCTTGTTTTGTTATCATCAAAAACGAGATTAACCAAACCTTGGTTTCACAAAGATGTACCAAATTTTCTTAATGATGTACCTAGGGTTGCAAAGTCTATTTTGAGATGAGGAACGCCTTGCAATCACTTCCCAAGAGTCCTTAAAGGATCAAATGGACCATGAGAAGGGATATATGGGTCTCGGTAGCCCAACAATCGAATATACCAAATTTTCTTAAAGATGTACATAGGGTTCCAAAGTCCGTTCCAAGGTGGGGTAGGACCTCCAATCACTTTTCGAGGGTCCCTAAAAGAACAAATGATAGGAAGAGAGATTGAGGTTCTGATAGCCCAATGATTGGATGTACAAAATTTTCTTAAGGATGTACCAAATTTACTTATGGATGTACCTAGGGTTCCAAAGTCTATTCCGAGAAGAGGAACGACTTGCAATCACTTCCCAAAGGTCCTCAAAAGATCAAATGGACATGAGAAAGGATATAGGGGTCCCGATAGCCCAACAATCCAATATACCAAATTTTCTTAAAGATGTACCTAGAGTTCCAAAGTCTGTTCTGAGGTGGGGAATGACCCCTAATCACTTTCAAGGGTCCCTAAAGGATCACATGGACCATGAAGGATATAGGAGTCCCGGTAGACCAATGATTGGATGTACCAAATTTTCTAAGGATGTATCAAATTTTCTAAAGATGTATCAAATTTTCTAAAGAATGTTCCAAATTTTCTTAAGGATGAACCGAGGGTTCCAAAGTCTCTTCTGGGGTGGAGAACGACCTCTACTTACTTCCCAAGGGTCCCCAAAGAATCAAATAGGCCATGAGAAGTGATATAGGGGTCCTAGAAGCTTGATGATTGGATGTACCAAATTTTCTTAAGTATGTACTTAGGGTTCCAAAGTCTATTCCGGGGTGAGGAACGAACTCCATTCACTTCTTAAGAGTCCCCAAAGTATCAAATAAACCTTGGGAAGAGATATAGGGGTTTCAGAAGCCCAATGATTAGATGTACCAAATTTTCTAAGAATATACCAAATTTTCTTAAGGATGTACCTAGGCTTCCGATGTTTATTACGGGGTGGGAACCACATCCATTCACTTCTCAAGAGTCCGCAAAGTATCAAATGGGCTATGGGAAGGGATATAGGAGTCTTGGTAGCTCAAGGATCAGATGTAGAAATTTTCTTAAGGATATACCTAGGATTCCAAAATCTGTTCCAAGGTGGGGAACAACCTCCAATTCCTTCCCAAGGGTCCCCAAAGGAATATATGGACCATGAGAATGGAGATAGGGGTCTTGGTTCGGCTAGGAATGGATGTACATAGGGTTCCAAAGTTTGTTCTAGGATGAGCAAAGCCCTCTGATCACTTATTGAGGGTCTCCAAATGAATATATAGACCATGATTAGGAAGATAGGGGTCTTGGTTCCCCTAGGAATGAATGCACTTAATTTTCTTAAGGATATACTTATTTTTTATGAAATTAATATAAAAGGTTAAATACAATTTTCTTTTTTTATGAAAAAAGTATTTTATTTTAATTAAAAAAGTTAATGATTTCAACCAAACAAAAAGTTAGATCCACGATCAAATTAAAATCATAAAAAAAGAAGAAGATAAAAGCACCATCACTTATTGTTACTTTGATATGATAAATTTAAAATAAAAATAAAAATAAAAATAATATAAGTAATAAAATACTATTACAAAGATATTTTTACGTTTACAAGTGATAGAATTTACCAAATAAATAATTTTTTTGTTTAGCATTAATATAAAAAATCTTATATCATAAACCTCTAAATAATAAAATAGAAATTTTAAATTTAAACCTTAATGTATCAAATGTGTTATTATAATTAATATTTAAAATATCAAGTATATTATTTGTGGGAGAATATTTTTATTTTTGACCATTATACATATTTTTTATTTAATTTATTATAGTAACTATTTATTATATATTATCATTTTAAAGTTAATATGTCCAAAAAATATTTAAAATCAATAGATATGGGGAGATTAGAGAGTGAAAAAAAATTAAAATTAAAGAAGTTTCATGAGAGAATACATGAGCATATTAAAAAGAATATCAAAGGAAAGAGAAAAATAACAATAAAAAAATATAATATGTGACAATGGATTATGGTAGTAAGAGAGAAAAAGAAAAAAGAAAAAAGTGGGAACGTGACAAGTGGTAAGTGAGATATGTGAGAGTTAGGAGAATTCTACAGTGCCTCCGGAGGTATCATGCCTCTTTTTTTTTTCAACCGTTGGATGAAACAAATTTAATCTCAGACATCCAAATGAAAAGGAAAAAAAAAATCGGCTAAAACCGAGCACCTCCCCTTCTTGTTCTTTCTCCCTCTCTCTCCCTTTTCCCGTTGTTCCCCCCTAATTTGCTCTTTTCTCCTCCATAGCCGTCCCTGTAGCTCTTCCCCCTCCTATTCTCTCACCATTTTCTCGTTCTCTCTCTTTCTCTCTCTCTCTCCCCCACTCCTCCCTCCCTCCATTTGCTCTCATCTCCACTTATTCTCCATAGTCGGTCGTGTAGTTGTTTCCCGTCCTATTCTCTCACCATTTTCCCGTTTTTCCCCCGCTAATTTCCTCTCTTCTCTACTCATCATTCATGGCCAAACTGGGTAATTGTTCCCCCTCTTGTTCTCTTTCCCTTTTCCCGTTCCTCCCCCTTAATTTGCTATCTTCTCCACTCATCCTCCACAATCCGGTCGAGTAATTGTTCTCTCCCCTTTTTACCGAGTTTCCCCATATTTTTCTCTCTTCTCCATACTCGGCTCTTCTCCGAGTACTTGTGTTATCCGCTCATCTCCATTGACTGTTATTTTCGGGTGTTTTCAGTTGTCTTCGTGTATTGTTGAATGTTTTGGTATTGTTGGGTGTTTATGGGTGAGATATTGTAGCTGTTTGGGGTGCTAAATTCTTGATGTAGAAGTGACATCTTTCTGATTTCTCTCTTTTCTCCGTATCTCCCTCTGTTTATGTCCATATTTAATTTTCATATTTGAGCTTTTTTTTAAGTTTTGAAGTAAAGAGTGCGATATTCCCCCCCCCCCCCCCCTCTCTCCTCTTAATAACCCTTGTATTTTCTTCATATTTTATATTTTGTTTAAGAGGTGTAAGGGGGTGTTTTCGGGTTCTAAACTTTGTGGTTTGAATACCCGTATTGAAGACGTAGCCGGAAGAGGAAGAAGAAAGAAGACGCCGTGTAGTACTAAGAAAAAGAAAACTGAGAATGACACAATTTTTTGTTAATCAAAAGGTGGTTGTGTCGTAATTATTTGTCGAGTTATATATTAAGAAAAAAAAATGTGAGTATTGATAATGTGTTTTACAATGTTGTATCCATTATATTTCATGTTTTTTTGTTAGATTTATGGATTGATCACATTAATGAAAAATAATGTGGTTATATTGATTTCTACTCAAAAAGTGCTATTTGATAGCTTGTAATTAACTCTTTTGACCACTTTTGAGTAGTAGTTATCACCTTTTAACCCAATTAACATGTTAAGGACCCTTGCAATCAATTCTAATCAAATTGTGTTAAGTTTTGGTGTTTTGATAGCTTTTTGATCACCAAAGCAATCCGAGATTGAGGAGAGTTCTTTGGAATCCATGGCAAAGAAATGGAAAGCTCAGAAACATGAAGAACCGAAGCTTTGAAGTTCTTTGCCATAAGCAAATCCGGAATGCAAGGAGTGAGGGATCCTCCCTAAAAAAATGCCACGTGGCTCTCTTTCCCTTGCACACGCAGACGGTCCCCCTTGCGACGCGCGACATAGCTCATTCCACCCGGGGAAGAATTCTGTCCGGCCGACGTTCCACCTTCTCCGAATATCTCACATCCGGAATTCTGTCCGGCCGACGTTCCACCTTCTCCGGATATCTTACATCCGGAATTTTGTTCGGCCGACATTCCACCTTCTCCGGATATCTCACATCTGAAATTCTGTTCGGCCGACGTTCCACCTTTTCCGGATATTTCACATCCGACGCCTGACGCCGGATGGGAGAGGAGGGCGTTTCAACTTCCCCGGTCAGACATGTCCGGATTCTCTGCTAGCGCTTACCTGGGGAGTTTTTCTCTCAGTATACAGTGCCGTAGTGTTCTCCTGAAGCTTCCCGATATGTGCGACCGACATTTTGAGATTTTTTTGCTTTAGATATTTGATGTCTAAATCCCCAAAGTCTCCTTGTAACCCACCTATCATAGGATTCCTTAGTCTTTAAGTAAGAACAAAGGGTAAACAAACCCATATTTAAAAGGTTGTAAGTTTTTCCTCAAAAAGGACGACGGAAGACAAGGCTTGTACACAGACGCTTTGTATTGTTTTTGGAAGGAAGTAAAATAGGGAGTTTTTGCTCTACCTTACCTGCTTGTTTTGATTGTTTATATTCTTCTAATTTTTCTTACTAGCCAAACATTCTCTGAGGAAGTTTCCTCAGAGAATGAGTGGCTAGACTTTTAGTTCCTTAGACCTAAGGTTGCCGAGAAAGGTTCCAAGTGCAAGAATTTATAGCTTTGTGGTTTCAGCCATTAATGAAGAGAAAGTGTGATCCTTTAATGATTTCTATGTTTTTTTAGTTAACTTAAAACACCTTCAATTCACTTGAGCCAACACTTGGTAAGGCAAGTGATCTCCGTCCATGAAGATACACTAGTTTACCTCTTTCGAGCTTTTGGGAAGTGACTTGAAGGTAGGATTTTCTAGAATTGCCAACACTTGGTAAGCTTTTGGACTCCAAGGAGACTTCCATTAGTTATCTCTTGCGAGCTTGAGAAGGGAAGTCCAAAGTTAAAGATCACCTTGAATGGCAAATGCTAGGTGAGAGGTACGAGCCATTGCAAGTTGCATCAGTGAGAAGGAATTAGAGCTGAAATCCATTTAAAGGATACATCTGTACAACACCGGTTAGAGAATTGACTATATGTTAATTCTCTAATGCGAGGAAATGAATCAAATGACCGGAGCTCTATTTTTTCATAAGGAACCTCCCCTGTGAACCCAAACCTCCAAGGAATGTTTTTCTTCATAAGTAATTTCCATTACTTTCTTTTTAGTTAGCTTGAAACAAAACCTCGTTTAAACAAAGTTTATGTTTTATTTCTTAAGCTAACCTTGAAATGAAAAAGTATCAATTTAACTTTGAATTGGTATCAGTTGTGAGTTGAAAACCCTTCCCAGAGAACGATCCTAAAGCCACTATGCTACATTAGCTAAAGCTATCTTAATACATGGTGATATAGGTTATAAATTTTGTTGATTACTCCCTCAATCAAAGAGCACCAGCTGGACATGAATCAGTTAAGACACCAATTAGGAACGAATCAAATGGCGCCGTTGTCAGGGAAGGTGCCAACTTCATAGTGATATTATTTTAGCGTACTTGTGGTTTTCATCACAAGTTTGGTGAATTTTCCTTCATTTTACTAACTCTTTTAGTGTTTCTTTTACTCGTGTATATTCTAGCATAGTTTTTAATTTAGTTTTAGTTAAGCGAACTCTTTTTGGTAATTTTTTTTCCTCTGTTTTCATTTTTTTTTGTTACAGTTGATACTAGTTGTGTATGCCAAAGTAGATACGAGATAGTGGAGGAAGGCTTGTTAAACTTGAAACACCTCATAACAAGGAGTTGGAATTGAGCTTGAACATCATGGAAACTACACTTGAGGATCAGCATAGTCACCATGGTCATCAGGACAATCCCAATGAATTCAGATCAATGAGGGACCACATGCATCCACCCCGTATGAGTGCACCATCATGTATAGTGCCCCCTACAGAGCAGCTAGTGATCAGACCCCATATTGTGCCACTTCTGCCAACTTTCCATGAAATGGAAAGTGAGAATCCCTATGCCCATATCAAGGAATTTGAAGACGTTTGTAA
This sequence comes from Vitis riparia, assembly GCF_004353265.1. Lineage (NCBI taxonomy): Eukaryota > Viridiplantae > Streptophyta > Magnoliopsida > Vitales > Vitaceae > Vitis > Vitis riparia. The sequence goes on from NC_048444.1 coordinate 13,669,821, forward strand.
TACATTCCGAGAGGGAGGAGCTTCAATCGACCTGATGAGGCTTAAATTATTTCCTTTTACTTTAAAGGATAAGGCCAAGAGTTGGCTTAATTCTTTAAGGCCAAGGAGTATCCGTTCTTGGATTGATTTACAAGCTGAATTCCTCAAGAAGTTCTTTCCTACTCACAGAACAAATGGCTTGAAAAGACAAATTTCAAACTTCTCAGCTAAAGAGAATGAAAAATTCTATGAGTGTTGGGAAAGATACATGGAAGCCATTAATGCTTGTCCTCACCATGGCTTTGATACATGGCTGTTGGTAAGTTATTTCTATGATGGGATGTCTTCCTCAATGAAGCAACTCCTCGAAACAATGTGTGGAGGGGATTTCATGAGTAAGAATCCTGAGGAAGCTATGGATTTCTTGAGTTATGTAGCTGAAGTCTCAAGGGGATGGGATGAACCGCACAGAGGAGAAGTGGGAAAGATGAAGTCTCAATCAAATGCTCTTCATGCTAAGGCTGGGATGTACACCTTGAATGAAGATGTTGATATTAAAGCAAAATTTGCAGCTATGACAAGAATTGTGGAGGAGCTATAACTGAAAAAAATGCATGAAGTGCAAGCTGTTGCTGAAACACCAGTGCAAGTAAAGACATGTTCTATTTGTCAATCTTATGAACACTTGGTGGAGGAGTGCCCTACAATTCCAGTTGCTAGAGAAATGTTTGGAGAACAAGCAAATGTCATTGGACAATTCAAGCCCAATATCAATGCTTCGTATGGCAATACTTACAATTCAAGTTGGAGGAATCATCCAAATTTTTCATGGAAGCCAAGAGCACCTCAGTACCAACAGTCGGCTCAACCATCTCAACCATCCCAACAAGCTTCAAGTCTTGAACAAGCAATAGTGAATCTCAGCAAGGTTGTGGGAGATTTTGTTAGAGACCAAAAATCCATCAATTCTCAACTCAGTCAAAGAATTGACAGTGTAGAGAATACTTTGAATAAAAGGATGGATGAGATGCAAAATGACTTATCTCAGAAGATAGATAATCTCCAATACTCAATCTCAAGGCTCACTAATTTGAACACAGTGCAAGAGAAGGGTAGATTTCCTTCTCAACCTCACCAAAACCCCAAGGGTATCCATGAAGGGGAAACTCATGAGGGAGAATCTTCACAGGTGAGAGATGTTAAAACCTTAATCACTCTAAGGAGTGGTAAAAAGGTTGAGTCACCAACACCCAAGCTATATGTTGAAGAGAAGGAAGAAGAAGAGACAAAGAAGATGGGGGAAATGAAAGGAAAGAATAAAGATATCAGTGAAGGGAAGGAGGATTATGATTCAACAGTGAATGCAAATTCGGAGAAAGAACTTATTAAGGAAGAATTGATGAAGAAACACACATCTCCACCTTTTCCTCAAGTTTTGCATGGGAAAAAGGGGATAAAAAATGCATCAGAAATCCTTGAAGTATTGAGGCAAGTAAAGGTCAACATTCCATTGCTGGACATGATTAAGCAAGTTCCAACATATGCAAAGTTCCTAAAGGACCTGTGTACTATCAAAAGAGGGTTGAATGTGAATAAGAAAGCCTTCTTGACTGAGCAAGTGAGTGCCATCATACAATGTAAATCTCCTTTGAAGTACAAAAATCCGGGATGTCCTACCATTTCAGTTATGATTGGAGGAAAGGTAGTGGAAAAAGCTTTGTTAGATTTGGGAGCAAGTGTGAATTTGTTACCATACTCTGTTTATAAGCAATTGGGACTTGGTGAATTAAAGCAAACATCAATCACTCTATCTTTAGCTGAAAGGTTAGTGAAAATTCCAAGGGGGATAATTGAGGATGTTTTAGTTCAAGTTGATAATTTCTACTATCCAGTAGATTTTGTTGTTCTTGATACTGATCCTTTAGTTAAGGAAGCTAATTATGTTCCTATCATCCTTGGAAGGCCATTTCTTGCTACTCAAATGCAATCATAAATTGTAGGAATGGACTTATGCAACTCACTTTTGGCAACATGACACTTGAGCTTAATATCTTTCATATGTCAAAGAAGTTAATTACTCCGGAAGAAGAAGAAGGTTCAGAAGAGGTATGCATTATTGACACTCTAGTGAAGGAGCATTGTGATCAGAATATGCAAGACGAGTTGAATGAAAGTCTTGAGGATCTTGAAGAAGGGTTGTCTGAACCCGCTGATGTCCTTGCTACTCTACAAGGTTGGACGAGGAAAGAAGAGATCCTACCTTTATTCAATAAAGAGGAGGGATAAGATGATGTAACAGAAGAATTCCTGAAGCTCAATTTGAAACCTTTGACCATGGAGTTAAAATATATATACCTGGAAGAAAATAACCAATGTCCTGTTGTTATATCTTCATCATTTACCGGTCATCAGGAGATTTCTCTACTTGAAGTTCTTAAGAGGTGCAAGAAAGCAATAGGATGGCAAATATCTGACTTGAAAGGAATCAGTCCTTTGGTTTGTACACATCACATATATATGGAGGAAGAAGCTAAACCAATTCGTCAACCTCAAAGAAGATTGAATCCTCATTTACAAGAAGTGGTGCGAACTGAGGTACTGAAGCTACTCCAAGCGGGTATTATTTATCCCATATCTGATAGCCATTGGGTGAGTCCTACTCAAGTGGTACCAAAGAAGTCAGGGATTACTGTGGTTCAGAATGAAAAAGGAGAAGAAATTGCTACACGCCTCACTTCAGGTTGGAGGATGTGTATTGACTATAGGAAATTGAATGTTGTGACAAGGAAAGATCATTTTCCACTCCCGTTTATTGATCAGGTGCTGGAGAGAGTCTCTGGCCATCCTTTCTATTGTTTCTTGGACGGGTACTCAGGGTATTTCCAAATTGAAATTGATGTTGAAGATCAGGAGAAGACCACTTTCACATGTCCGTTTGGAACATACGCCTACAGAAGAATGTCTTTTGGTTTATGCAATGCACCTGCAACATTCCAAAGATGTATGCTTAGTATCTTCAGTGATATGGTGGAGCGAATTATGGAGGTCTTCATGGATGATATCACCATATATGGAGGTACATTTGAAGAATGCTTAGTAAATTTGGAAGCGGTTCTTAAAAGATGCATTGAAAAAGACTTGGTGCTCAATTGGGAGAAATGCCATTTTATGGTATGTCAAGGAATCGTCCTTGGCCATATCATCTCCGAGAAAGGCATTGAAGTTGATAAAGCAAAGGTGGAACTTATTGCCAAATTGCTATCCCCAACCACTGTAAAAGGAGTAAGGCAATTTCTTGGTCATGCAGGGTTTTACAGGAGATTTATACAAGACTTCTCTAAGCTTGCAAGGCCTCTTTGTGAACTTTTAGCTAAGGATGCTAAGTTTGTCTGGGATGAGAGATGTCAAAAGAGTTTTGATCAATTGAAGCAATTTTTGACAATCGCTCCAATAGTAAGGGCTCCTAACTGGCAATTACCCTTTGAAGTAATGTGTGATGCCAGTGACTTTGCTATAGGAGTTGTACTTGGCCAAAAAGAATATGGGAAGCCCTATGTGATCTACTATGCAAGCAAAACATTGAACGAGACTCAAAGAAACTACACAACTACAGAGAAAGAATTGTTAGCTGTGGTGTTTGCTTTAGACAAGTTTCGTGCTTATTTGGTAGGGTCTTTCATCATTGTTTTCACTGACCATTCGGCCTTGAAGTATTTATTGACGAAGCAAGATGCAAAAGCAAGGTTGATTAGATGGATTTTTTTGTTACAAGAGTTTGATCTCCAAATCAGAGACAAGAAAGGAGTGGAGAATGTGGTACCTGACCACCTTTCAAGGTTAGCTATAACACATAATTCCCATGTATTACCTATTAATGATGACTTTCCTGAGGAATCACTTATGTTGCTAGAGAAAGCTTCTTGGTATGCTCATATTGCTAACTATATGGTTACTGGTGAAGTTCCAAGTGAGTGGAAAGCGCAAGACAGGAAGCACTTCTTTGCAAAGATTCATGCTTATTATTGGGAAGAGCCCTTCCTTTTCAAGTATTGTGCAGATCATATCATAAGGAAGTGTGTCCCTGAAGAAGAGCAACAAGGGATCCTCAACCATTGCCATGAGAATGCTTGTGGAGGCCACTTTGGCTCTCAGAAAACAGCCATGAAGATCTTGTAATCAGGGTTTACTTGGCCATCGCTTTTTAAAGATTCCCACATCATGTGTAGGAGTTGTGATAGATGCCAAAGACTCGGGAAGCTTACAAAAAGAAACCAAATGCCCATGAACCCCATCCTTATAGTCGATCTTTTTGATGTTTGGGGTATTGACTTCATGGGACCTTTCCCAATGTCTTTTGGTAACTCTTATATATTGGTGGGGGTGGACTATGTTTCCAAATGGGTGGAGGCAATCCCCTGTAAACATAATGATCACAGGGTGGTTCTCAAATTTCTTAAGGAGAACATTTTCTCAAGATTTGGGGTGCCCAAGACCATAATCAGTGATGGAGGTACTCATTTTTGCAACAAACCTTTTGAAACCCTATTAGCCAAGTATGGAGTGAAGCATAAGGTAGCTACACCTTATCATCCTCAAACTTCCGGGCAAGTGGAGCTAGCAAACAGGGAAATAAAAGACATACTGATGAAAGTGGTGATTACAAGCAGAAAAGATTGGTCTATTAAGCTACATGATTCATTGTGGGCATATAGAACAGCTTATAAGACTATTCTTGGCATGTCCCCCTATCGTCTCGTCTATGGCAAAGCATGCCACCTCCCTGTGGAAGTTGAATATAAGGCTTGGTGGGCAATCAAGAGGTTGAACATGGACTTGATCAGAGTTGGGGCAAAGAGGTGCTTAGACCTTAATGAGATGGAGGAATTAAGAAATGATGCTTACATCAATTCCAAAGTTGCAAAACAGAGGATGAAGAAGTGGCATGATCAACTAATCTCCAACAAAGAATTACGGAAAGGACAAAGAGTCCTACTCTATGACTCAAGGCTCCATATCTTTCTAGGGAAGCTCAAGTCAAGGTCGATAGGTCATTTCATTATTCACCAAGTACATCTCAATGGAGTGGTGGAATTACTAAATTCCAATGGCATAGACACCTTTAGAGTCAATGGTCCTCGCCTCAAGCCATTCATTGAGCCGTTCAAGCCAGAAAATGAGGAAATCAACCTCCTTGAGCCACAAAAAGCCTGATCAGAGAAGGATTAGATGGACTTGGTTTCACCAAAGTCCATAATTTTGTTAAATTTGTTAATTTTTAAGTTTTGTAAATTATTTGATTGTAATTTTGGTCTTAAATTATGTTAATTGTAACTAACTTAATTTTTTTTTGAATGATTAAAATCAGGAGGAATTGCAAGAAAATCGAAAGAAGCTGCTCCGAGCTGATGCCATTCCACTCCTTTTCCCCAGGCTGTTATGCCAGAAATTGGAGCCAATTGAACCATCTGCTGACACTCAGCCACCTGTCCCTGCAGTGGCCTCTAGTGAGCCTCCACCAAAGGTTCCATCATCTGCTCCTCAGGCCACACCATAGCCTTCTCCTGTCATTCCACCTCCATCAACACCATCTCCTTCAGCTGAGCCAAGGGTAGCTATTCCCATCATCGAGTATAGGGGCCTATCCCACACTTACCAGGCATTGGCCACTTCTAAGAGCATTCCCAGCTCATCAGAGCCATCACAGGCCCCTCCTTTTGTTGATCAGCCTATGCCTCATCAGGAGCCTCCTACAGGAGAGGCAGCTGAGCCATCATTTCCACACCATTACTCCACGTCACTCAGGAGGTACCACTTTCTCCCTATTTTTCAATCGCTTTTATCACATTGAGGACAATGTTCAGCTTGGTTGGGGGGAGAGTTGAGGAAAGAAGTTTTTGTTATTAATGATAAGTTATTTTGGTAATGTAGTTGCTTTTTGCTTAATTTTAATTTTTTTTTTCTCTCCATGGTTATTAAGGAAAAATTTTCAAACTGAAAAAGGGAGAAATTGAATTTTTGTCTTTTCACTTGACTTAGAGTTTGTATTATGCTTACTAAAGTTGATGAATTATTGAAACTTCTATTGAATTCAACCTTAGTTCTTTCACTTTAAGCTATTCACACGCTGTGCACAATAGGTTCCGATTATAAGATGAAAAACTATTTCCCTCTTGACTTAGGAAAATTTTAGACTTGGTACCTTTGACCTCATTTAATAGTGTTGGGACACCTTATAAAAGGCCAATGAGCCTTTGAAAAAAAGAATAAAGAAAGAAAAAAAAATGTTTGCTTGCCTTGAAACCCGAGCAAGGTCTGAGGGGTATATGGTGAAAATCTTTAAAACCTAGTGCCCTAAGCCTTAATTGGTTGGGAGTGACCAACCTCAATGCTCGTTACAAGGGTAAATAGGTGAAGTTGAACATACTGTAGGTGCTTGGGTATTAAAATTTCATTCTCAAAAGTCTGGGGTAAAATTCGAGGAGCTAGTGGTTGAAAGATCCTTAAAGCTTGATGCCCTAAACCTTAATTGGTTGGGAGTCATCGACGGACCCCCGTTACATGGACAAGTTAGAAAAGAATACCTTTAGCCTTATACTCCTACAATGAAAAAAAAGTGTGAAATAAAATAGGTGCGTTCTTAACCTATTGGAGGTTGATCAGTTTGCTAAGCTTTGAAAAAGAACTAGGTTTGGGGGAGAGATTAGTTCAACATACTATATTTGGAAACTAATAAATAACACTTAGATTTTTGTGGAAGAGTAAGGTTTGATCCTTTGGGAGTGGAAACTCTTTTAAAGCTTAAATTTGCATAATGTCTTCTCTTTAAGAATTGTGATTAGACAAGTTATTTGATAACTCTTGTTGAAGTTTGAGTTTTATTTCTTTAATGTTCCATGTGAGAGTTAGATCATCATGCCACATGAAAATTGTTTTTTTTTATCAGCATGATGTTGTAAATTATAATACTTTTTATTTTTTATTTTTATTTTTCTCTCCTTTATTGCTAAGGGACTAGCAATATGTCGGTTGGGGGGAGTGATTACTACTCAAAAAGTGCTATTTGATAGCTTTTAATTAACTCTTTTGACCACTTTTGAGTAGTAGTTATCACCTTTTAACCCAATTAACATGTTAAGGACCTTTGCAATCAATTCTAATCAAATTGTGTTAAGTTTTGGTGTTTTGATAGCTTTTTGATCACCAAAGCAATCCGAGATTGAGGAGAGTTCTTTGGAATCCATGGCAAAGAAATGGAAAGCTTAGAAACATGAAAAACTGAAGCTTTGAAGTCCTTTGCCATAAGCAAATCCGGAATGCAAGGAGTGAAGGATCCTCCCTAAAAAAATGCCACGTGGCTCTCTCTCTCCCTTGCACACGCAGACTGTCCCCCTTGCGACGCGCGACATAGCTCATTCCACCCGGGGAAGAATTCTGTCCGGCCGACGTTCCACCTTCTCCGGATATCTCACATCCGGAATTCTGTCCGGTCGACGTTCCACCTTCTTCGGATATCTTACATCCGGAATTCTGTCCGACCGACGTTCCACCTTCTTCGGATATCTCACATCCGGAATTCTGTCCGGCCGACGTTCCACCTTCTTTGGATATTTCACATCCGGCACCTGACGCCAGATGGGAGAGGAGGGCGTTTCAACTTACCCGGTCAGACATGTCCGGATCCTCTGCTAGCGCTTACTCGGAGAGTTTTTCTCTCAGTATACAGTGCCACAGTGTTCTCCCGAAGCTTCCCGATATGTGCAATAGACATTTTGAGATTTTTTTGCTTTAGATATTTGATGTCTAAATCCCCAAAGTCTCCTTGTAACCCACCTATCATAGGATTCCTTAGTCTTTAAGTAAGAACAAAGGGTAAATAAACCCATATTTAAAAGGTTGTAAGTTTTTCCTCAAAAAGGACGACGGAAGACAAGGCTTGTACACAGACGCTTTGTATAGTTTTTGGAAGAAAGTAAAATAGGGAGTTTTTGCTCTACCTTACCTGCTTGTTTTGATTGTTTATATTCTTCTAATTTTTCTTACTAGCTAAACATGCTCTGAGGAAGTTTCCTCAGAGAATGAGTGGCTAGACTTTTAGTTCCTTGGAGCTAAGGTTACCGAGAAAGGTTCCAAGTGCAAGAATTTATAGCTTTGTGGTTTCAGCCATTAATGAAGAGAAAGTGTGATCCTTTAATAATTTCTATGTTTTTTTTAGTTTACTTAAAACACCTTCAATTCACTTGAGCCAACACTTGGTAAGGCAAGTGATCTCCGTCCATGGAGATACACTAGTTTACCTCTTGCGAGCTTTTGGGAAGTGACTTGAAGGTAGGATTTTCTAGAATTGCCAACACTTGGTAAGCTTTTAGACTCCAAGGAGACATCCATTAGTTATCTCTTGCGAGCTTGAGAAGGGAAGTCCAAAGTTAAAGATCACCTTGAATGGCAAATGCTAGGTGAGAGGCACGAGCCATTGCAAGTTGCATCAGTGAGAGGGAATTAGAGCTGAAATCCATTTAAAGGATACATCTGTACAACACCGGTTAGAGAATTGACTATATGTTAATTCTCTAATGCGAGGAAATGAACCAAATGACCAGAGCTCTGTTTTTGCATAAGGAACCTCCCCTGTGAACCCAAACCTCCAAGGAATGTTTTTCTTCATAAGTAATTTCCATTACTTTCTTTTTAGTTAGCTTGAAACAAAACCTCGTTTAAACAAAGTTTGTGTTTTATTTCTTAAGCTAACCTTGAAATGAAAAAACACCAATTTAACTTTGAATTGGTATCAGTTGTGAGTTGAAAACTCTTCCCAGAGAACGATCCTAGAGCCACTATGCTACATTAGCTAAAGCTATCCTAATGCATGGTGATATAGGTTATAAATTTTGTTGATTACTCCCTCAATCAAAGAGCACCAGCTGGACATGAATCAGCTGAGACACCAATTGAGAACGAATCATATATCCATAATTGAACATTGAAAATAATTTATATGCTAATTTTGTCACCATTTAAAATATAGAGAGATTTAGGGAGAATTTTGTAGTGGTAATGATATTTTTATTTTATTTGGCATTTGATTGATTGTAGTAAGATATGAATATAAAATTTATTGAAATGTGAAAAAACTTGTGTTGAGATAATGTGGTGGTGGAAGTATATTTGATTTATTATATTTGAAATCATATTATAAAAATTGACTTAAATGATTTGATTTAATTTTTAGGAGCGAGCACGGTGGTGTTGAAGTTGTTAGAAATCTAAAGAGGCCTATCGGAGCTTGGATACATTACTAGTAAGAAAAATAGAAATATGTAAGAGAATATGTTTTTTTTATTTTTTTTTGTGGTTGTTATAGTTATATTTGTTTGAAATGGTTTTGTAGTAACGATCAATTGGGCATGATCAAAGAGAAGGATAAAGGAGTGAAGATAAATGATTATGTAAGGAGTAATATAGTTGTGGCTAATATAATTAAATTTTAAAATTATAATTTAAAGTAAGTGACTAATTAATGTAGTTGAGGAAAAAATTGAGCAAGAAGTGGAATGCACTTTCAAAAGTAGAAAAAAAGATTTCATGGCAAAGTCAAAAGAAAGTTCAAAACAATATTTGCTTCAAAAGAGTGTGGGTCCAAAGGTAAATTTTTATAATGAATAAAAAATTTCATTACTTATGTATTTGTTGTAAATTATATTAATGTAAACATGTTTGATGTTTGTGTATCTTTTCAGTTATATCTTCAAACTCGATGCTTATTCGAGCGAGTAATTAGAATTATTGAAGAATTAGAACCAAAGCAAAGCAGTCGTAGAAGAAATAGGATTTGGTAGCCTCTTGCAACTTCGATGTAGGAAAATTGATCATGGGTTATGTCTTTGCTTGATAAATAATTTTAATCCGAACACTTATATGTTAAAGTTGTATAATACTTGTATCAAATTATCCTCCATTGATGTTGAATTTATTATGGGATTGAGAGCAAGAAGGTTGATGATTGACATGAACAAAGATGTTAGCCATAAGAATGATTTATGTAAAAAAAATATTGTGATAAAAAGGGGTGATCACCATAGTGATGTTAGAAAATCAAATTAGGGAGGATAAAGAAGGTGGAAACGATTTCAAAGTTTGTTTTGCATTACTTGTGTTGGGTGCATTATTGTACCCAACAATGAAGGTTTTTATGAAACGTTCTTTCTTACATCTTGTAGAAGACATCGATTCAATAAAGAAGATGAATTGGGCTTAATTTGTGTTGTCTTATCTTATACACGGGATTGAAGAGTTTAAGAGGAAACAACAAAGTGGGGTTTCTGGTTGCTTATTGTTTTTAATGGTAATGTCCCTGTACATAATTTACATCATAGTGAATTTCGAATTTGTTATAATAAAATTTGTGAACCAACTATATATCTATGAAAAATATAACTGCAGTTATTCTACAACGAGCATATATCGTTCGAAGACAAATTTCTACCGCCATATACTCGACCTTCTCCTCAGATTACTGCTTGGGGAGATGATGAAGTACTAGATATGAAACGAAGATTGAAAAAACTCGATGGATATGCAAATGACAATGTAAGTTATAGTTTCAAAAGTCGTTTAATATTGGTTTAAGTTTTTAGTGATTTTAAATATGATATGTGTTGTATTTTGATGAATATATTGTAAGTGAAAATATGGGTGATACAAAATGAGATAAGGGATTGCGTTGATGAAAATGAGATGACAATGGAGGAGGAGAATGAGGAGGATGAGAAATTTGAAATCAATCCAAACAAAGATGTTATTAAACGAGTAAGTTTTACGATATTCATCGTGAGTATCAATATTAGTAGTGAACCCTTATATTATGATGTTATTAATCAAGTTCCTATATATCACTAGGTTGATGATGGGAGCTTAATGGAGATGGATAAAACCTTTCAACAATTAAAGACACATCTAATTGATTTGTGTCATGTTGCAAGTAGTAGTAGTTGTGAATTTTTTTTTATTTTTATTTTTACTGAATTTGAGGAGAAATATACTACATTGAAAGGTTTTTTCCTTAGGTCAAGCGAAAAACCTTTGAGAGAGCACGAGGAGGGAACAAAGAATGACATTCTCTCATGCGAGAGAAGTTTGGAAGATAAGGACAATAAGAAAAGAAATGAACATTATGTTCACACTTTATCAATTGACAAGTTATGCACTGAGGACTTGAATGGAAAGAATGAAAATGCATGTGCTACATCAATTGAAGTGCATATCATTCCCGATGAAAATGTAGATATTTTACCACTTCCAATCAAAAGAACTAGAAAAGATTATGGAAAGGTATATATCATATATAAAAAAATTATTTTCTTTACAACTACTTAACCATTACATAGTAAATAGATGTATATTAATGACATTTTCCATATTAGGAACCATTATGAGCACTATGTGGTTTTCCCAAGCATGTCATGAAAACACGTACATCGAGGGAGAGGAAACCAAATAAATTCAAGGTCTCCCCGTTTGTACACAACTTAAGGAAGATGGGAAAACGTCAAGTATCAGAGGTATAATACAAATAGTTTAATATCATGTTCTTATTTTTTATACTCAACATATATAGCTAATAATTATGTCTTGTTTTCGATTTAGTCAATCCCCATGTCCATTTGTGAAAACGTGGTGGATGCTCAATCATTCATTATACTTCAATCTCTTGTTGCTGATTATGTTTTCAATAAATCATTGTCAAAAAGGTTTGTAGTGTCTAGAACATTCATAGATGTGTTGTTACAATTTTAGCCTTCATATTTTTCCAATTCGGTAAAGAATGTTTTAACATAGTGGAGATTTTGAGTGCTTATGTCCCAAACAAAATTTGTTGGATGTTGTAAGTATCTACTTGATTTATATCAAATGAGTGCTTTATTAATGAAAAATATTTATTAAAGTTATTATTTAACAACAGGTAATAAATCTAGAAGATGTTATCTTCCCACGACATTTTCAATAAGCTTAAATTTCTCTTGTTGTTTAGTTACATATTAACTATAATATACGAATGTTCGTATTGTGTTGTATTATTAGCAAATAATTTTGTGAGGGAGTCCTCAACCTTTTTTTGATAGAAAAACATCCATCGTGAGTAAGTACATTAGCGAATTGGATGATTGCGAGAAGGTTAGTAATTATTTGTAATGTTTAATTGCATATATCAAAATTAGAGTAGATATTGTTTTCACCTACAATATAGTAGATATTTTGTGCCCCAACTCATATATATTGTTTTTCTAACTTTACAACTATTTATTCCAATGCATGAAGATTGCCCCGATCATTGGTATCTTTGCGTGATTGACTTTAAAAACTCTCATATCCAAATTTTAGATTCATTGCGATCAAGAAGTCAGGACGAGTTTCAATTTAAGAGTGTCAAAACAGTGGTTTGTTTTCAGCTATTTTTTTTCCTTTTAATTAATTTTATTTTCTCTTGTACAATTATTAACACTTTCAAAATAAATTAGGTTGAATTTTTTCAAACGTTCTTCAAACTGTATGACACAGGGAAAAATGTCTTTCAATTCTCCATTAATTGAGCTCCTTCAATTCCAACCCAAGATAATGGGTTAGTATGAATACATAACTCACATTAATATTGTTTATCTAAGCTATAATTATACATCCATTTAATAAGTTGTTTTGTTTTTCTTATATTTTTCTTAGGTGGGACTGTGGAGTGCATGTCATTAAACATATGCAGACATTTGAAAATGGTGATTGCATGAAGGCCTCTAACTTATGTAATTCTGTTAAAATACATTGGGAAATAGCAAGTGATTTAGTTTTACACGAGGGAAACAGAGAAAAACAAACCATTTTGGCTATTGTTTGTACAAATACATCGACAAGAGCAATAAAAAGATTCTTATTATGACATTTGTTGTTTTTCTACTTTTTATCATTTCCATCTCCACATATGGTCATGTTGTGACCTTGGATAAGCATACATGGTTCATGATAAAGTCTGTTTTATTTGAATATGTTGTACTCTTCTTTGAATATGATAGGCAAAATGAAATTATAATATATAATATCAGTCATTTTCGACATGTATGATTTTCTATGATCTGTTAGGTATTTAGATGTTTTTTTCTCCTTATATACTTTGGGTTGCTTTTCAAATATATATATATATATATATATATATATATATATATATATTCATTTATCTATGCTAAAAAATATAGTGAGTAATAAGAGCTTTGCATTAAAAAAGTATATAGTGAGTATTGGTGGGAGTATAGGTTAGCTGATTCATATTTAGTAGTCAATAGGTGTGAATTATATCGAGGACTTGTAAAGGCAGTGTGTACCGATTGAGGAATTATTTTCAGCCTTTATGAACCGATCGACCGATTCAATTGAATACAGTGACTACAGGTCTCAGAATTAAGACGGTCGACATAGAACATTCCTCAACCGGATGATGAATTTATTGATGCAGTGTCTACCGATTGAGGATTGACCACGACTGGCTAAGGAAATTTCGCAACCGGTTAAAACACTATTGAATGCAATGTCTACCGGATAAGGATCTCCCATGATCGGCTGATGAAATTTCTTAACCAGATGAGAAATTATTGGATGTAGTGTCAACCGGTTGAGTAATGGACACGACCAACAGAGACAAATTCTCAACCGGTTGAGGTCAAATCTCAATCGGTTGACTTGTTGAATGCAATAATGCAATTTCTTCGTACGACTACCATCTGATAAATAACTATAAACGGTAAAGGAAAATTTGCAACCAGTTAACATTGGTGATTAAGCCATTAAGTTCAATATTGAGGATTAGAAATGATGGAAACTATAATTCCAAATTACCGAATTATGATTTACCCATTTTAAGTTATATCACTACATTTACCAATTTCATATGAATTACATCAAATCAGTTACTTTCGTATAGTTAATTCATAACCACCTAATTGTCAAACTTTAACCACATTTTCCTTTAATTATATTCGCATGTGCAACTATTTTTTGAAAATGATATAAATGAATCAGTTTCTCGTTTGATCAATCCTTTTGCCACTTCAACCTTATTTCTTCCACTTTAATCTTACTACACACTGTGCACTTTAGGTTCTGTTTATAAGATGAAAAACTATCTCACCTCCTAAACTTAGGAAAATTTAGACTTGGTACCTTTGACCTTGTTTTAATAGTGTTAGGACACCTTATAAAAGGCCAATAAGCCTTCAAAAAAAAAAAGAAAAGAACAAAGTGTTACACTTGCTTTGAAACCCGAGCAAGGTCCGAGGGGTATATGGTGAAAATCTTTAAAACCCGATGCCCTAAGCCTTTATTGGTTAGGAGTCACCGACCTCACTACTCGTTGCAAGGGTGAATAGGTGGAGTTTAACATATTATAGGTGCTTGGGTATTAAACTCCAATTTCAAAAGTCCGGGGTAAAATATGAGGAGTTAGTGGTCGAAAGATCCTTAAAGCTTGATGCCCTAAACCTTGATTGGTCGGGAGTCATCGATGGATCCCCGTTACATGGACACTTTAGAAAGCAATACCTTAAGCATTGAATGCCTACAAGAAAAAAAAATGAGAAATAAAAGAGGTGCGTCCTTAGCCTATTGGAAGTGGTCAGTTTGCTAAAGTCTGAGAAAGAACTAGGTTGGGGGGAGAGATTAGTTCAAAGTACTATATTCGGAAACTAATAAGCTTAACACATAGATTTTTGTGGAAGAGTAATGATTGAGCCTAGGAGAGTGGAAATCATCTCAATACTTAAATTTGTATAATACCCACTCTTTATGAATTATGATCAGGTAAGATATTTTATATACTCTTATTGAAGGTTGAGTTTTGCTTCGTTAGTGTCCCATGTGAGAGTATGCTTTATATCATGCCACTTATGATTTTTTGGAGTGATCAGCATGATTTTGTAAATTATTTTACTGTTTATTTTTTCTTTATCTTTCCTTCATTGCTAAGGGACTAGCAATATGTCGGTTGGTTGGAGTGATTACTACTCAAAAAGTGCTCTTTTATAGCTTGTTATAAACTCTTATAAACACTTTTGAGTAGTATTTATTACCTTTTAACTCAATTGGCACATTAAGGACCCTTGCAAGTGTTACTAATCAATTTTTGGCTAGCTTTGGTGTTTCTGGTAGCTTTTTGATAATTAAAACAAGTCAAGAATGAGGGATAACTTGGTATAGTCCATGGCAAAGCAAGATTGAAGCCAAATTACATGAGGAATCCAAGTTTTGGAGAGCTTCGAAGCCTTTGCCAAATCAATCAAGTATGCAAGGATGAGAATCGGAGAAGGTATCTAACATTAGTGAATTTCGCAACTCCTTGTGAAATTTTCGCAAGCCAGAAGGAAATTTTGCAACCCCTTTTTAGCCTTGCGAAATTTTCGCAGCCTTGCGAAATCTTCCTGAAATCTTCAGATATTTTTGCACGGACTCCGTTAGATTTTTATCTCAAGATATTTTGTGTAATTATCTATTCTCTCCTTGTAATCAGCTAAAGATCTTTTTAGATATTTAGGATATCTAATTGAGGGGTTAAAAATATCTCTCTATATATGTCTTAACATATCTCTTTTTGTAATATCTATCTCAGAATCTCGAAAGAAATTCTTAGGGATCACTTGTACATTTTTAGTAAGAAATATACAGAGCTTTACTCTGTCTTACCTACTCACTTTGATTGTATTTCTAGCCAAACAATCTCTGAGAATGTTTTCTCAGAGGATGAGTGGCTAGGCTTTTTTTGTTTCTTGGACTGAAGGAAGCTAGGTAAGGGATCCAGATACAAAAGTGGGAGTTTTCCTTGCTTCAGTTTTTAATGAAGAGGAAGTTGTGACCCGGTAATGGTTTTTATATTTTTAGTTAACTTAAAATCCCTTATAATCACCTGGGCCAACACTTAGTAATCTTTTTGGACTCAATCCATAGAAATCCATTAGTTATCTCTTGCGAGCCTCTGGGAGGTGGTTTAAAGGTAGGATTACCTAGAATAGCCAACACTTGGTAAACTTTTGGATTCCCTAGAGACATCCATCAGTTATCTCCTACGAGCTTTTGAAGGGCAATCCAAGGTTAAGGATCACCTTGAATGGCAAATACTAGGTGAGAGGTACGAGCCATTGCAAGATGTATCAGTGAGAGGGATTTAGTGTTTGAAACCATTAATGGGAAGTAACTGTACCACACCGGTTTGAGAAATAACTATAGGTTAAATCCCCAATGCGAGGAAAAGATCTGAAATCTCCTCTTTTGTATGCGAAACCTGAACCTAATGACCTGAAATTCGAAGGAACCTTTTCTTTGTAATTAAACTCAGTTACTATTTTTGGTTAGCTTAAAACCAAACCTTTTTCAACCATCATTATGTTTTCTTTTAAAGCTAACTTATAAAAGAAAAATAACCAATCTAATTCTTTAAACTAATATCATGTGTGAAATGAAAACTCATCCCTATGGATGATCCTAGAACCACTATGCTATGCTAGCTATGCTACCCTAGTATATGGTGAATTAGGTTTATAAATTTTGTTGATAACTCCCGTCTGAGGATTGAATCAAGAGTACACCAATTGGGGACGAATCACGCATAATAGGAAAGCTTATTGCACATCGAACTTAATGAACCATATCGTACAAAACGATCCATGTCGTTATCCATCTCATTCACTGGTGCTGATCTTGGATGCACCTTTGTTAACTTTGTCCACCTCTTCAAAATACATGAAAGAGAAATATCTTCCAAATGCTCCACCTTCATAACAACAACCATATGGCAACAAGGGATGTCAATTGACTCAAACATCATGCATGATCATTTTAATGTTACAATATTCGGGCAAAATTGGATTTTCCATTTTAAGTTTGGGCGTCTAAACTTAGATAATGTGTATGCCCGCATTGAATCATCACTAACAAGTCCTACCACAAAGAATAACTCTGCATTCTTCATCTCCTCACGAAATTTAAGGAAAGATTCTTTCATCTATACAGTCACAACATGATTTTCAAGTATGGATAGTTTGGTTGAAAGAATGGGTGAAGAATTATTCGACTCGAACTCTGCCTTTACCTCGTTTTGTCGTATTCTCATTATCGCCTTATCAAATTGTTATACAAACTCATACAGTTGCAAATGAATTTTCAAGAATCTATTTAGATATGCATTCATACTCTCACACCTTTGTGTGCTTCTCTTCTCTCCAAAGAAATTTCCACGTAAATACGCCTCAGTCCATCTTTTGCGTTTCCCATAAATCTCGGTGACCCAACGATTCTCAGTAAGACCCAACTTTTTAACCATTTCATGCCAAGCCTTATTGAATTCTTTTGGATTCCCTCGCATGAACATGCACATTGCAAAGATGCTTGTAAAGTCCTTAACATTTCATTGCAGATGCCATGAACACATACGATGGCACGCATCAGGAATGACTTTTTTAATTGCCTTATGCATTACTTTATCCCCATCAGTTACTACAAATATGGGTTTCTTATTCATCAGTTACACCTATTCATATGTACCAATACTTTCATCCATCAATAGCGCACAACCAAATACCATTGTTTGGTGGTGATGATTAACACCAACCAACACGACTAGGGGCTTTTTATAGGCATTTGTCCTATAGGTTATATTAAATGCTAGGACATCTCTAAAAAACGCATAATCCATTCGAGCAGTTGAATCAGCCCAAAACAAGTTTGCTAGTCGACTTTCTTCATCGACGTTGAATTTATAAAAAAATGAAGATTCCATTTCTGCCTCTCCGCATAAGTAAGCCAATGCGGCTTCTACATCACTGTCTTTAATTTCAATTCTACGCATTGCATCAACGTGATTGTATATATCTTTTTGTGTGAAACCAACATGTTGATTTCCTCTTGATTGTTTGATACGACACCTATGAAAGAAGCACTCCATGCTTGAATAGTAGTGAACCTTGTTGGGAACCTTGGATTACTCCATTTCTATGCCTTAAATTTTGTAGGGTACATGCATCTATTCCTAGTAATCCTTAGATCTAACAAAACGTAAATAAAATAATTACAAAAACCATAGAATAATACAAATATAGAGATTAAAACTCATACCTACGATCTGGATGTTCCTAAATCAAAATTCATTTGATGAAGAACGTGTTTGAATACTTTGGAGATCTCATACACCCAAAGTCTTCCCCTTGATCATTCAAACCATGTCCATGGAAATCCAAATAGTAGACTTTGGAAGGGTGGATGCCTAGACTCTCATTCCCTCTCTAGGTTTGGAAGACAACGGTCATTAGGTCATTAAGAAACAATAACCCCATAAAGGAGTATTTATAAGGTTCCCCTATTGGACATAAGTGACATAAGCCCACATAGGTTTGGGTTACTTAATTTAGCCCAAAATAGGTCATACATGATTAATTAACTACACAAGGTAATTTAATTAATCAATTAACCTAATATAGAGATCTTAATCACTATCCTCTATTTAACCTTGCATAACTACTAAAACGTCCTTATGCACAAAAGTGAACCAATAGTCAATCCAACCCTCATAAACTGCATCATTAGAGTATGTGAGCTTAAAGGAGGGACCACTAGGACCCATAAGAGTACTAGCTCTTTCATAATCCAATTTTGAAGTTAATTCAACATCCAACTACAAAGAATCAATTGCCCTCTGGTTTGAGTTTAGGGTGATTGACCACTTCCTTTAGCACCCTCTGAATAAGGGGAATAGGTTCCCCAAATTCCTTGGATGTTCATCTCCAACAAAGTTGGGAATGTGCTCTTGAATAGCGCTAAGCTTCTCAGTGCTTAGAGGTTGAGTAGCAGTAAGAGCTGTATAGGGTTAGCGAGGCTTTAAACCTTGCACTAGCACAAGACCTAGAATTGTGCCCATGGGAGGAGCTAAAGCAATGTCATTCATAGCATTGGTAGCCAGGTCAACCATTTGGTGGGCAAGGATTGTAGAGCTAAATGGAGGCTTAATTCCTAAAGTCGCTTCCTTCTCAAAAGTTGAAGGTTTGTTCTCTTTGGTAGTAGTGGCTTCGCGATAGGTGTAAATCCTTTAGCCATTCTTTTCTTCTATCTCTGCCTAAAACTCGAGCATAATCTAGATGCCATATCATTTTCCTCATCTTCAACGATTAGGGGGACTGGATGGGATGACTCTACTAACTTGTTCGCTTGCTTGTCTTCTGTAGACTTGGATGTGAAGGTTGCCTCTAGGAGGAAAGAGGGTTGAGACCAAACATGCTTTGCCACTCAACCTTAAGCAGTCGATGACAAGGCCCACATAGATTAGGCCTAGTAGAGTGTGCCTTCTTGTCACTTATTTTATTGTGTAGAAAGGAGGGCTTGGTAAGCTTCATTGTCGACCAACCAGGCAACTTCGTAGTACTCCAAGTCTTCAAGGAAAAAATGTTCCCTAAGAACAAAAAATTAAGGGCAATCTAGGGAAGGACTTAAGGCGCAAAGTGGGTTGGACGGCTCAAGACTCCTTTTAAATTCTTCTTTGTAAGAAGAGTAGTGTACCTTCAATTGACAACATTGATAACAAATAGATGATTAAGGCATGCCCTCAAGGATTTTTCTACCCACTCCACCAAGTGACCGCTTTTCCTTACCTGTAAAACTCAAACAATATCATTCATGAGCATAGTTAAAGAAAGTTAAAGCAGTAAAAAATTGTACTTGGAAATTCAAAATATAATTCAAGCAGAATTCATGGTCAAGTCTGTCTGAAGAACCACTCCATAATCTAAATACTATGACATATCTTTTTTCCCACTCTTTGCTTGAGTTGTGCAAGCTAGTGACCATTTGCAGAGACAAGGTGTGTGCGAGCAACAAGAACCTTTCACATTGGTTCATTTTTATCGTGTACGTGAGTAAGATCTCTGAGAGGGATAACTCCAAACAGTAGACCATGTTGAAGACGTTCAACCTCATGAGTATCCTAATCACGTTTGGATGAATGTATGCAAGAGAGACCTGAGAGTAGTGCATGAATTGTCTTACCAAAGATGGAAGTGGAAATTGGAGACCAACAACAAATTGTTCATTGGTGAAATACATGGCATTATTTGAGTGTTCGATTATTAACTACGGACTAGCATCTGGGATAAAATTGGATGTCAACTGAGTTTGGAATTTGGAAACAAACTCGAAACTCTTCTTTAGACAAATCATCCACTAACCGGTTCTTGAAGTGAGGCCTCCTTCCCACGTTGTGGAGTCCTCCTACTCATTGAAGTCGTCTCTCTCTATCTAATAGAAAGCAAGAGGAAATTCTCTGACCAAATGAGTAGAATCTTAAGCAAAGAACACGTAAAAAAGGTTAAAAACTAAGGAGAGACATAGAACTCGTTCCGAAAGGATAAAATCTGGGCATAATGACACTCCATAGGAACCATGCAAGCAAAAACTCTAGCAAAACCCTAACCCTAAGAATCAACAAAAAAATGCAATGAGTAAAAGAAACTAATATGTTTAACTGAAGTGAATGAAGAAAAAGAGAGGGTCAAGGATGCTACCAATGATGAACCTATACTTTCCATGGTGAAGCAACGGAAAGCACATGGAGAAAGAAAAAACCAAAAGATAGGACAAAAAGAAATAAAAAAAATATAAAAAGAGGAAAAATGAGAAAGTCTTTAAAAGGATGCATTAGGAATATCAAGAGCCAAATCATTGAGCCACTTGACGCTTGATGTGTTATAATGAGAGCATCGATCCTCACACCATACTGATGCGTGCCCCACTAAAATTTCAAAAAATACATTAACTTTGCACCACCACAATACAACCAAGTAGTGGAAAAATAGGGAAACTTGTGTTTGGGGCTGGTAATGTCAAAATATTATGAGATTGGAAACCGAATTTTGATTTTTTTAATATAACTATTCTAATCCCAAAAATAAGATAGGCTTCATGCACTTTGGGCTAATGCCCAATATGTCCTCTTTCTGCCAGGTCAACCTCCATATGTGAAAAAATAAAAACAAAAACAAAAACCAAAAATAAAAAAAAACTTAATAGTAGGGCCTTCTTCCATCTTAGCGTGCTCATCTCCAATAGATGACCATAACTTCTCTCAAATTTCTTCACCCCCTCCAAACACAAGTTTCCTTTTTCTAAATAGTAATGCAACAAGGTTCCATATGATTTTGCCACGCACCTAAATGAGTGGTGGGGACTGTGGAGGATGTTTTGTGTGAATCAACGAGCCCTTACCTTAGATTTATATCTGGGTTTTCTTGCTTCGACTTTGAAATTGACATTTAATATGTCGACATTTCTTAGAAATTTCAGTTGCAAATTTTCATTCCAGTTTCAGTATCGACCTTTTTCCATTGCCTGGTAAGAAGATTTCGTCTACCCTCTACTTGGCTCCCAATAAAAGTAAGGAAAATGAAAGAAAATTATTATTATTTTTTTTTTAGAAAAAAATAATCTCAAAATGTAAAATCCTACTCAACTGGTTATCGAAAGGGAAAATTTATTTAGGTGTGATAAGGTGGATGATCTCTCTTTTTCCTGTGTCTCAAACAACATAGGGAAATTTTTATATTTTTAACTTTCTGCCTAGATTTCTCATCAACCAAACAGCTTTGAACAATATTTTATTTTGTGACGAGATTTTTGCTGAAATTTGTCTAAAATTTAGCTTATGGTATTTCTCATAATAAATTTCTTATTTTTTTCCCCGTTTTTAGAATGAAAAAGAACGATGCCCTTTGTTGTATGAAGAATAGAGCTTACGGCTCTATTCCAGTTAGGTACATTCCTAAGAAGTCTTATAAGGTTGAGGATTCAAAATCTTTGAAGAGTTCTGAGGAAGTAGAAATTCAGGATGGTGTTTGAATTCGGGCTCTAGATGGTGGGTGAAGTTATCGAACAATTTTTGCTTAGGATGAGAAGAATAAAATTAAGGATAAAAGGCTTATGAACAATTTGATATTTGATGCTGAATCAGGTATAATTCTGTTCAAAACCACGACTCAATTGAAACAAATCTATAGTCTTGTAATGCATTTAAAATGGAAATAGTCTTGTAGCTCTTTTGCCTAGTCATTGATCCATGCCCTAGGTTTGTTGTATAAATAATAAGTTGTATCAAGTTAAATATGATGCACAAGATATTAGCCATCCCTATAGTCCAAAGAACTCCATCTCTTAATATTTCACTTGAAAGAAATCTTCTCACAATCTAAAGGTCAAGGATTTGAGTCCCTAAAGCCCTAAGATAGTCTTTGAGGTGATCCACAGAGCTTGAGTAAGTGTTGCATGGGACTTGTAGGAGATGTGAAAGAAGAGTATAGGTGCTTGCAGTATAAGACCCTGGGAAGTAGAAGCCTTTGATTATGTACCGTCTTTTTAAATTTAGTGGATTGATTATAGTCAATAGATCATCCGTTGTTACACTTTGGAGTTTCTAGGTGGTATTTCTAAGTTATATCTTGTGTCACTTTTGCGATTAAACATTCTTGTGATAATATAATTCAATAGCTATTCATTATTGATACACCAATTGAAATAATTAAAAATCTTGATAAAGATTCTAACTTTCTGGATATCTCACTTTGACTACTTATTCACCCCCCTCTAGGTGGTTTCATAGATCAAGACAAGAACTTTTACAATTAGTCTTGGTTCTGGTAGGCCATATAAGTATGTTTAATAGGTCCACCTCTGATTTTTTGGGTACTGTACCTTAGGTAATAGTCCTTAGGTACCGCCTTAATCTACCTTAGGTACTACCTTAACCGACCTTAGGTACTACCTTAGTTAAAGTTGGGTACTACCTATCCGAAACCTCGGACCTTCCTTTGTAACCCTTAGAGCATGCCATTATGTGATTATTTTGTGTGTTCAATTGGTTCACCTTTGATTTTTTGGGAACTGTACCTTAGGTACTACTTTAATAGCCCTTAGGTACCACCTTAATCTACCTTACGTACTACCTTAGTTAAAGCTGGGTACTACCTATCCGAAGCCTCAGACCTTCCTTTGTGACCCTTAAAGCATGTCATAATGTGATTATTTTATGTGTTCAATTGGTTCACATTTGGTTTTTTGTGGACTATACTACCTATCCGAATCCTTAAACCTTCCTTTGTGACCATTAGAGTATGTCATAATGTGATTATTTTGTGTGTTCAATTGGTTCACCTTTGGTTTTTTACGAATTGTACCTTAGGTACTACCTTAATAGCCCTTAGGTACCACCTTAATCTACCTTAGGTACTACCTTAACCGACCTTAGGTACTACCTTAATTAAAGTTGGGTACTACCTATCCGAAGCCTTAGATCTTCCTTTGTGACCTTTAGAGCATGTCATAATGTGATTATTTTGTGTGTTCAATTGGTTTACCTTTGGTTTTTTGCGGATTGTACCTTAGGTACTACCTTAATAGCCCTTAGGTATCATCTTAATCTACCTTAAGTACTACCTTAGTTAAAGTTGGGTACTACCTATTCGAAGCCTTAGACCTTCCTTTGTGACCCTTAGAGCATGCCATAATGTGATTATTTTGTGTGTTCAATTGGTTCACCTTTGGTTTTTTGTGGACTATACCTTAGGTACTACCTTAATAGCCCTTAGGTACCACCTTAATCTACCTTAGGTACTACCTTAGTTAAAATTGGGTACTACCTATCCGAAGCCTCGGACCATCCTTTGTGACCTTTAAAGCATGCCATAAAATGATTATTTTGTGTGTTCAATTGGTTCAACTTTGGTTTTTTGCGGATTGTACCTTAGGTACTACCTTAATAGCCTTATGGTACCACCTTAATCTACCTTAGGTACTACCTTAACCGACCTTAGGTACTACCTTAGTTAAAATTGGGTACTACCTATCCGAAGCCTCGGACCTTCCTTTGTGACCTTTAGAGCATGCCATGAAGTGATTATTTTGTGTGTTCAATTGGTTCACCTTTGGTTTTTTTGCGAACTGTACCTTAGGTATTATCTTAATAGCCCTTAGGTACCACCTTAATCTACCTTAGGTACTACCTTAACCGACCTTAAGTACTACTTTAACCGACCTTAGGTACTACTTTAGTTAAAGTTGGGTACTACCTATCCAAAGCCTCGGAACTTCATTCGTGACCCTTAAAGCATGCCATTATGTGATTATTTTGTGTGGTCAAGTGGTTCACCTTTGGTATTTTGGGGATTTCTCTCGATTTCAACTAGTTGGATAGTTATAATTTCTAATCAAATTTAAAAAATATGTTAAAACAGCTGACTTTCTGAAAATTTTAAACTAAAATCTTTAGGTTTCTTGCTGAACTTGAAAATTCACAATTTAGTATTTTCTACCTTCGAATTTTATGTCAACTGATATGTGTTTCTTACTGAATCCAAATTCTTCTAACTAGTTTCCAAATGATTGAGTTGTGGTGAGGACCCAAGATTGTTTACTGAATTGAGTGGTAGATGTGATGAAGTGAGGGTAGTGTCTTGTTTATTTCCTGCTCATTCTCATTACCCTTTTCTTCTTTGGTTGCTCAATTTTCTAACTCGTGTTTTGATCCCAAAATTTGGTAT
Organism: Vitis riparia; assembly: GCF_004353265.1. NCBI lineage: Eukaryota > Viridiplantae > Streptophyta > Magnoliopsida > Vitales > Vitaceae > Vitis > Vitis riparia. The sequence continues at coordinate 13,694,393 of NC_048444.1, forward strand.
TTCATTTCTATATAGGGTTCATTTGTTTCATGGAAAAATATAATGGAGAAAATTTCTTTGTGATTATGGCTTGTTGATACATGCAATTGTGTTACCGAACATGCTTTTCTTCATATTGGAGTATGGGCATATTATGTCATTCTTCAACATAAGTATGGGCAAATTTCCATAACTTATGAAGTTTAACTAACCAAAGAAGGGACAAAAAAAAAAAAAAAAAAACAATATGATCCAAAAATATGATACTTTATGTACTTATATTGATTTTCAACCATGGATGATGAGTGACAATTCTCTTTCTGAAATGGTATTCTTTACTTGTTTAGTGGGTCACTTCAAAGTGGTAGATGAGATTACTCTCATCAAAATCGTTAAATTTGAGTAAGCCTTTGGTATGTAAGCTTTTGATGGAGTATATTTGGTTCTTGACATATGAATTTCTACTTATTTATTGTTATTTATAGTGCTTTTCTCAAATTATTTCTCCTTGCAGCTTCAATGGGATGAAACTACAGAAATGGCCTAATACCTGATGAGGTTGAAAAAGGGAAAGGAATTGAAGCTTCTTATTTTCATCACAGAGCTAAAGACTCTTAATTTCATGACAATGGCCTAAGTGTCTTTTTTTTTTTTAAAAAAAAAAAATTGTTCTTATGCTCAAAATCATCCTTCTTGTTTTGAATCATAAGAGGAGAAGGCTTAATATTCTCCTTCCTGTTGTGAGCCACAATTGTGATTTGACCTAATTTTTATGCTAGGATGAAATAGGATAAGTTGATATTATGTGTGAAATTTTTTTGCCCAGTTCCATTCATGAGATAGGTGTAATTTTTGTTTTGCCTAATGGTCCATCTTCTAACAATTTGAGGAATGAAACTTCCTATTGGTTTCTTCTGGCGGTGCTTATAGATGAAAAACAACATGACATTGTTTTTTAAGAGATGCGTGGATATGTTGTTTGCAGTTTAGCTTTACGGTTGCCTTGAACTGGTGGGAAGAGAAGAAATTAAGGGGAGAAAAGTATAAGAAAAGAAGAAATAAATACAATAGAATTAAAGTCAATAAATTAATTTTGTATTTATTTCAACTCATTTTAATTTTATAAACATAAATTTTATATAAAGACTGAACATTGCTATTCTAGATTTTTTAAGGGAAAAAACATCACTCCAAATAAGATCAAAGATATTACCAACAATAATAGTTCTGAAGTTACAATAGTTCTTAGAAATCCATCAAAAGTTTGTTATAGGATCTCTAATCCAAACCAAAAGTAGTAGCATCTAATTCTAAAAATATTATCTTAATTCTCCACATAAATCTCAACTGGATAAAGATCTTTGATAATTCTAATTTGGTCAAGCAGTAGCACTATCATAAAGAAATCAAAACTTTGATCTCATAAAATAAAATAACCGCTTGAATTAAGAGGTCGTTTGGTAGTGATTTTAGAAAGTGTTTCTAACATTTTTAACACTTAAAATTTTTTATTATTCAAGTGTTAGAAATGTTAGAAATGGAAATGTTAGAAACACTTTCTAAAATCATTCCCAAACGTCTATTTCTAACATTTCTAACACTTGAATGATAAAAAATTTCAAGTATTAGAAATATTAAAAACGCTTCCTAGAATCACTACCAAACGGATTCTAAACTACACATCTTTGATATTTGAGAGTAAAATTTAAAATAAATCATGTTATATGACATATTTTTTTCAACCATGATGATGTAGGAATCAAGTGTTTGTCTATTATTTCCACTAATAGTAGTAACTAAGATACATCTCATAATAAAAGAGAAAAGCACCAGTATTTCCAAAAGAACTAGTGGATCAAAATATTTGAATACACAACTAGCATTCAAACTTTTACAAAATGATTAACAAGTAAATTCATGGCTGCACAAAGATTGCCACCAGTAGCAATTAGATCATCAGCTACCAAAGCACAATCACTAGGCTCAACTGTTTCAACATGCATCTCAAGGCACTCTGGGCTCAGGGGATCTTGCTTTGGCTGCAATGCTGGTGAAAGTCAATCGACACTTCTCTTGTTGCTTCTTGAATTTAGCTAAACTTTCTTGCAAGGCATCTGAGCATAAAATTTATACTCAATAGTTAATACTGAAATTTCCTAAAAACATGTAAAAGAATATTTTAACTTCGAGACATGAAATATTGGTTTAAAATTAACTCAATTTCAAAACCATGACTCCTGGAAAGTAGCTACACATGTTAATAATTGACAAAAAATTAACTACTTAGATATTGAGATATAACTAAAGTTATATTGAAAAGTTAACTAATTAGATATTTGGATATAACTAAAATTATATTAAATAGAAAATAAGTGATCTCCATAAAGGGATCATGCATTAGTAGTATTTGCGATACCTACAACTTAATCAAATGGTATCCACACCAATATTTTCTTTTTCTTAGAGGAAAATAGGCTAATAAATAATGTAAGATCCCACAATTGATAATCAACACGTCTGATAAAAGATCCCACTATCACTTAAAGAAATGCTACAATGCCTTCTTTGCCATAGAAGTTAACCTAAAGTGTAGAACTCATAGAAGCCATTTCCTTTAGCCATAGAATAGAACCTAAAAGGTAGAACTCATGGGTCTAAACACACAATGAACATGCATGATGCATCCAAAAGGTATAGAAAGGCAAGAAGACAAGGCTCATTACTTATCCAACAAGGTAAGAATTGACATCCTTCCATTTTCTACCTATTTTAAAATTGAAACAAGTCCCTTTTCTCACAACACTCAAAATAAAGGTACATTAGTTGTGAATAAAATATCATTTTAAGGCTACAAGGACATCCTTTCATTTTTTACCATCATATACCAAGATAGACCTTTTTTTTACAGCCATAATCTAGGGTATGAACATGTTCCCTTAAAGGTAGTTTTAAGGCGTGCCAAAATATTTAAGAATGAACATATTGGCAAACTCAAATAAAAAGGAAAGGGAACAACTTAAGAATGAATCACAAATATGCTAAAAAAAATGAATGAAGGAATAAAAAAATCCTTAACTCCATCCCAAAGAGCAAACTGTCACAATCCACTTCCATCACAGAGTATTTAGTTTAGGATAGATTGATGAGTTAACAAACCTTGCATAATTTTTTATGTTGTTGCTTGGCAAAATAGGGCAAATTCAAGTCTCTATTCATCATCTTCAGTAAAAAAATGCTTAAGTTCTGGTCCATACATCCTTCACAAAAGTCCCCAAATGGAACCTGCCATGAGTAATGGCTTTTACTTCTTGGCATAAGCCACATGTAGAGGTTGATAAAAAAATCTTAGTCTAACATGATCACTATGAAAAGTGGGGTATTGTGTATTTATTACTATAAGTATAGCCTCTGAATCTACTCAAAATCAAATGAAACTTGAAAAAGAAATCATCTGAACCATTCAATGATTGATCTCCAAATCTACCTCAAATTGGTTCTTTTGCATTCTTTAGCCTATCATATTTTCAACATTCATCTGTAAAACAAAAAGAAATGTTTAAGATGGTACATTAGGTTCAAGGATTTGAAGAAAAAATTGAGTATTCCAACACAAACCACTAGATCCTAATATTAGGGGTCTGTAAAACACTAATTAAAGAACTATAATTTCACAAAAAAAAAAAGATTTGACAATTTTTTCATATGAAACTATACAACTTGAGTTAAAATCTTCCTAAAAGTAAAAGATTGAGGAGTGAAAAAGGTTCTACTTAAAAGCATTTCCCCAAGAATTCTATAACCAGCTTCCAAAAGCATTTCATATTATAATAAGTGAATGCTTCTCAGATATAAAGTCTAATTCTGAAGCCAATGGTAGATTTTTTTTACCCTGAACGTACTTAAAAATTTAAAAGAAAATGAAATGCAAACATAAATATTGAAATGTCATCATAATATATTGTACAAATAAAAAGGTTTTGACTATGTAAGAATTATCATAGGTCATTGTATTTCAACTTGTAAATTTCTTACCTCCCGAATCCACATGAGATGGTAATTTGTGAGCCAGGATTTTTGTAACTTTGAATTGTATGAGCATGCTATACAATTAAATCCAAAAAATTATTTACAAAGATAACAAATATGTAGAAATAGTGATGCTTACATTCACTATGAAGGAGACCAAAATGAAGAATCAAGATTTTCGAGCAAAAACCAATCCTTAATTATTGTAAAAAGGAATGTAGTTAAAAGCATTACATCAACGGTCTCCAAGCCTAGCTGGTGAGATAAGGATTGCACATCCTTCTTGCTTAATGCGGGCCTGTAGTTCTATCTAAACAATTAGGAATGCTTTGGAAATCATACTAAGAACAAAGTGAAAAAATAAAAAATAAAAATAAAAAGAGTGAATGTACCCAATTCTACTCCCATAAAATACTTTGAGAAAATAAAGAAATTAATTCTGGCTCCTAAGCTTTAAGGAAAATTAGAGTCCTTGATACATTTCTTGATAACATCTTGAAATATTGGTTTTACATGTTCTGGTAATGTAGTTTAAAAGAGACTCTATACAAATATTTTTTTTTTCTCAGCACCAATAGAGATTTTTTTTAAAAGGTAAATAACTTAAATTCCTTTTCCAAAGGCAATATGAATCGTTCTTAGAATGCATGAATAACCAATAAAAGAAGAAAGACACATTCCTAATTTGCCCAAGTTCTGAAAAATACTTTCTCTTATCATCCTATGCTATCTAATTGAATTCAACTCAATAAAGCCTTTATCTCAAATGTTCTTGAATTGCAAGGATAGTTAGACATGAGCAAAAAGACAAAGACGGATATAAGAGAGTGTAGATATTTTGATATACATCAATAATATTAAATCGTATCTAGAAACATAAAACAATAGTAAAAATGAAGATTTGTTCAATTAGGCATCTAAAGTCTTTGATATGCAAGAAGAGAATTCATCTGGCATCATATTTCTTTTCAAAATACAAGTGCCCTCATCATATGACCATTTCAACATAAGAAACAAGAACCATCCTATCAACTTCTACCATCAATACTGTCAATTACCTTATTAGAACATTAAGAATGGGTCAAATCCTTATTGGAGAAAGGAAGCTACATGAGAATGTTCATTTCCAAATCATATGCAGGCAGCATACTAGACACAAGTCATAGAGCAAGAAAAGTACTTTCCATAATATGTCCCGCAAGCTCAGATTGAACCCCATTTCTGAAACTAGAGAGAACCATGATCCTAAATGTAAACCGCATCAAGACACAAATGAATTTAATTCAATTAGGTTGTTCCTATCATTGAAACTTTGCATAGTTTAACACACAAATAGACTCATAAAGAGTGTAAACCTCATTACCTCGAGTCAATTCTTGAAAACCCTAGACCAAAGCAACAGAACAAATAGACATATCGTTCCAACACATTTGAAACCAAATTTCAAATTTTTGATATATTGTTTCCAATAATACTAAAACATGATGTAATAGCTTGACCAACAGGCATTTGGGTATCAAATTACAGACACTACTTATACGATTCTCAACTCTCAGTTTACAGAACTCAATGAACACTATTTCGTAGATGCTTTAAATTTGAGCATAAATTGCAAACTAAAGTAGGTTTCTGGCAAGGGAAGTACCCAATTAATGTGAAGAGGAGGAGAAATTGAACAAGTTGTGGGTCTGAGTTGCAGAAAAACCCATAGACAGAGGAGCAGAGAAAGAAGCAATGTCGATCGACCCATGATTCATCTTCATTGTGATCCAAAATTTCTTTCCCATCTTCCACTCCCTGGTTGCAAGCCTCGTCATAGGAAATAAACGACTGAGACTTAGTAAATTGGGAGAAGAAGCATGCTAGTTGTAGGTGTGAGAAGTTGCGGGAGAGACATGGACAAAGGTGGGAGAGAGAGACTCGAAGAGGTTAGGGTTTTTTCGGATTTGGGTTTTGAAAGGGAGCAGAGTAGATGGAAAATTTTTTGTTTGGATTTCAGTGTCTAGTGGAGAAGGTGAACAAGGCAAAACACTTTAAGTTTTTTCGATTTTTTGATTTGTTGGTTTTTTTTTTTTTTTTTTTTAATATGTGGAGGTTGACCTGGTAGGGAAAAGATGGCATATTAGGCATTAAAAACCACCTCAGCCAGAAGTGTGTGAAACCCAAAATATTTTGGGTTCAACATTGTAAAATTAAAAATGGGTTCAACCTCTAAAAATAAATTCATTATTGGAAGTCAAGAATGATTGCAATAGACCTTGATTATGATATTTATAGTTCTTCTAACTATAAACTCATCACCGAAGACAATATTCAAAAAATCATTTCTACCAATGTTTTTCCAGAAGTTCATCTCTTATTCCAAATTCAATTTTATTATCTTGTAGATAAATACAAAAATGATTACATTTAAAAGAAGCAAACTCATAAAGAGTTTGAAAAAATTCTCCTAAAAATGCTCAATTGAAAGATTTCAAGAATCTTTTATATAATTGTATCTTTGTACATTTGTCTCCTTGTATTTATCTAGTAAAAAAATAAAATAAAAGGTTGTTAGAAGTATAAGAATGTATAACGACGGAAGAATGTAAAAGAAAAGAAAACAAAACAAAACAAATACTAGTGAAATAGTTTCAAATAGTGTTGAATAGTACTCAAATAGTGAAAGTTGTCTATCATATGACAACTTTTATTTTTGAAGAAACACGTGACGAAACGTGGCATACTTGCTAGAAGCCTCCTTGACAAGAAGTAATTTCCTTCATCTAAATCAAGTAAGAAAGAGGCCAACTGTCTACTTCAATTATTTTCGGATTTAAACCAACTTCAATTTTGCGGACTTCATCAAGTTTCAAATCCATCAATTTCCTTTATAAATAGAGAGAAAGAGTTCATCACAAGGCAAATGCGAGAAAGTGGAGACCATAACTATCAAGAGTGTTCTCCAAAATTTTCTCTTAGCTTATGTAATCTCTTTTCTTTCAAAAACCTTTTCCTTTGTAATCAAATCCCTCTGTTGTCAACAAGCTTGTATCAAGTTTCAACTCTGTAATTAAGGTATAATTTTCAATACAAAGTTTTATTTCATAATCAATTTTTGTGTTCCTATGTTCGATTTTTGCTTTAAATTTTAGATAGAATTAGACATTTAATTTATGTTTTGTTTCATAAACAAAATTTATCTTTTGATAGTATCAATTGTTTTTATGTCTTGGACGTGAATGGTATCAGAGCCACGTTCTTCTTAAGAACTAAGTGATATTACAATTTGTAACAATCATTAATCACTAATTTAATCCTGAGTTAGTTAAAATTGAATTTTTTGTGAACGAGAGCATAAGTCTCGTGTTGATCAGCTTGTGGTGGTCCATGTTCAGAAAATTATTTGAATTGATTAATGATAAGATTGTAATTATTTTATGTGACAATGAGTAATATTATGAAGAGATTAAGTAGATCTAGTTCTTCCAAATCTAATGATAGTTTTGCATCCTCATTTGATAATTCTGCACACACAACACTTACACAAAATGTTATTAATAGTCAAGAAATTAGTATAGCATAAATAGAGAATTAATTGCATAATTGGTCAATTCCTTGTGTGAAAATAAATAAAATATATCAACAAGGAAAATTTGAATTAAGTCAAAATTATTCAATTAAAACTGAAGAAAAAACTACTTCTCTTAATCAAAATTTAGAAAGTCTTCAATTATTAAGCCAAAACACTATTAACCCACATAGAAAGAAATTTAATTATATTCATATAGAATTAGTTTAAGTAGTAATCAAACCCTTGTTTCTCTTAGGTCTAGATATTCACGTGTTTGTCGGTTTAAGAGATGCTAAGTCAACAAAATTTACTGATTTTGTTCTTAATATGATTGATTCAAACCTTACAAATGGTCCAGTTTATTTTAATTGTTATCCAAAATTTTCCATGACCATAAATGATCAATGTTGACCCCAATTTTATGACACCTGTCCTAATTAGAAAATGACTAAATTTTAAATTTTTTAAGAAATTAAAATTTTAAATTCCAATAATTATTAGAATTTTGAAATTGATTCATCTTTATCTATAATTTTATATAATAAAGAAATTATTTATAGAAAAAAGAATAAGAAAATTACATATATTTTAACCAAACATGGGATATGATAAGTGGTGGAATATATTTTCAACCATTTTTTTCATCACTTTCAGATGTGATATGTTAATTTCATGTTAAGACATAGAATATACATATCTCACGTATCAAAAATTCATTTTTTTTAATCAATTTTTTGTTTTTTAATATACCCATTTTACAAAATAATTTTTTTTATTATAAATTAAATTTATAATTAAAAAATAAAAACTAAAAAAATATTTATAAAATAATATTAATATATGATATATAAATTATTTTTATATATTAAATAACATAATATAAAAAATATTTGTAAAGTTTAAATATTTTAATAATGAATATTGTTAAACATAAAAAAAAAAAATCATTTTTTTAAATAGAAAATATTTGAATGTGATATAATTTTTATTTTAAACATTGAAAATAATATATATTTCATATTATTATTTATTTATTTCATAAATTAAATATAAATATAATATATCTCATTGTGCTTTTGCCTTGTGATGAAAGTTACATCTCCATATATAGAGGGAGTGGGCGGACGCGAGTCTTGATGAAATCCGCTGATTTAAAGTAGAATTGAATTTGAAAATAATTGTAGAAGACAATTGACCTTTTTCTTCCATGCTTCATATGAAGAAATTAAATCTTATTATGAGGCTACAAATAAGAAGACCACGTTTCTTCATGTGCTTTTTGAAAATCAAAGTTGCTAAATGAAAGACAATTTTTATTGTTTGATCATTATTTGAATACTATTTAATACTATTGAATACTTTATTTATTTAAATTTAAAAGCGTTCTTATCTTTATCATCGATGTGGGATAAGTTTTAAAAAATCATGTGACAACCTTTTTTTTCCCTCCGTCTGGTGAGATGAGCTCTGCCTTGAAACCTCTTGCACTTACATCAACTCAAAAACATTCTTATCTTTTTATCATCTTATGTGGGATGTGTTTTCAAAAATATATGTGACAACTAGTTGGGAAGGGGGGATTTGAATCCATGGACATTTGGTTCACATGTTCAGGCTAAGACCACTTCACTATTGATTATTTTTTTAAAATTACAAACTAAAAGTAAATTAACATAATTATTTTAATTTTTTTTAATATAAGCAAAATAATGTAATATAAATAAAATAAATTATAAATCAAAGATTTTTATTCTATTTTAATATATATTTCTTCACATTTGAATATTATACAAATTTTACTTATAAAATTTAAAATATTAGTATATTTATATTTAAGTTTGATAATATCAAAGATGAAAAATAAATATTATTAATTTTAATTTTATATATATATATATATATATATATATATATATATTATAAAATTTTATAATTTATTTTTAATATATAAATTATATATTTATCATGTTACCGATTAACCACCAATTCAACTAATTGATAACTTTTCGATTGGATTATAAAAACATTGGATGTGGATTTTTTTTTCCAGGTAAATGCCTCTGCCAGATTATTTGTACACGTCAACATGGTTGACTTATCATACCAACATTAATCTTAAATTTTTGTATTTATTAAAAAAAAAAAAATCTTAAACTTTTGTATTATTACGGTTGTGCCATCATACAACAGAGATTAAATTTTTGTATTTATTAAAATAAAAAAAACTAAACTTTTTATATTATTTACGGTTGTGCCATCATACAACAGAAATTAAATTTTTGTATTTATTAAAATAAAAAAAACTTAAACTTTTTATATTATTTACGGTTGTGCCATCATACAACAGAGATTAAATTTTTGCATTTATTAAAATAAAAAAAACTTAAACTTTTTATATTATTTACGGTTGTGCCATCATACAACAAAGAGATATTTAAAGAAAGGGGATGAGAATTCGGTAAATATTTGAAGAATAGAAGGATGACAGACGTTTTCGAAAGTGACCCTTTTGAACAAATGCCCCGTTGATAGACGAGAAGTGGGGTAGGGCAACTCAGACGGGATGTTGGCCGTTGGCGGTCCAGCAATACGTGATCCGTTAAGGTGAAAGAGCGGGAAGCTGCTCTCAGTGTGTCTGAAGCCCCTGTTAGGGTTAACGCCAAATGGCCTTCTCAACGCCATCCCTCTTATCTTCCTGCTCTACTTATAGACTTAATCCTCTTCTCTTCTCTCATCGCCGTCTCAGAATTAGGCTTTCTCATTCTCACTTGAAACCTAGATTTTTTGCTGGTATCCTCTCTCTCTCTCGTATACGTTTGGTTGCTAAGAATTTGCCCCAAAATGGTGAACAAAATTTAATTTTTTAAACTTTCCGAGAAAACAAACGATAATAAATTTAAGTCAACATCACTGGCACATTTTCATTCTAAAAATGATGGTGTTGCAAAATACAAGGTTTCAATTTCCTTTCATTTCTTTTCTCCAATTCTTGTGCAACCAAACTGGGCCTCAGTTCAAGGATTCTTTGGAGATTACGCTTGTTTCTGAAATATCTATAACCCATTGGATGTTGAGAATTTGTTATTTCTCGTTACCTTTCAGTTGCTGCAAGAGAGAATGACGTCTTTACTTCACCAGAGACAGCAAAGTCCTTTGATTTTACTTCAGAAGAAAGGATATATAATTGGTATTTCATTTCTCGATAGCTGTTGCTTATATTTTTCATTTGTTATTTATTTATTTATTTGTGTGGGTTTGTATTTGCGTCATTTGATGAAAGTGATGATCATGCTAATTCTGTTAGCCTCAAATGTAGGTTTATAACTTATTCTTCCTTTTATTTTTCATGGTGATTCTATTTTTTACTGGTGGATGGCCTGCTTTTCATAGTGCTTCTGAGGGTATATGTTTATTTATTTATGTGATCTCAGGGATTGTTTTGCATTAATGTGTAATTCTTGGATGTTAGGTGGGACTCTCAAGGATATTTTAAGCCAAATTTGGACCGGGGAAGTGATCCTTTTGTTATTTCGATGCCTCCTCCTAATGTTACTGGTTCACTGCACATGGGGCATGCGATGTTTGTGACTCTTGAGGTTGTGGAAATGGTTTCTGAGCACCTGATAAATGAGTTGATGTTTTTACTTTATTGCCATGCTACTGCATCTACATCTGAACTACTTGCTTTGGCACTGTGGCTACTTCTCAAATGTTTGGATATTTCCTTGATTATCTTGCAATGTTCTAGATATTTTAGTGAACTGGATCAAGTACCATACTTTTAATTTGATGCTTTTCTCATGCATTTGTTCTCCATGATACATGCTAATAGCATCTTTATTGGCTGATGTATCAGTGAGTTGTGCGTATGTTCAAATTTTGCTACATTTGAAAGCTCAAGAATAACTGATTTGTGGATTTTTAAATTTTCTTCTACATTAAGAATCAAGCATATAATGGTTTAAATCATTATTTAAATGATGGTTTAAATAATGTTGAAATTACATATTAAGTTCTTAAATTCTTCTCTTGACATTTCATGGCATTATGTTTAGTAGCTTAATCATTAGATAGTTTCTTGCTTGATATGTTGAATGTTCTAACTAAGGCCTTGAAATGTTCTACATAATCGTTTCTTGGCATTCTATTTTACTAGTTTCAGTGATGCTGTGCCCCTTTATATGTTTTTGTGATTTACTTTGATAGGATATCATGGTTAGATACCATCGGATGAAGGGAAGACCTACACTCTGGATTCCCGGGACTGATCATGCTGGTATTGCGACTCAGGTTTGTTCCTCACCGAAATGCTATATTTCATATCACTGTTGCTCTATTTTAGGTTGCAATACCCAAGAACTTTTCATCTTTCTGAATCCTCCATCAACCATATTGGTAGGGCAATTTTTTCTTTGTATTTCTCTGAGGGGATGTCTGGAACGCTAGAATAAAGAATGGTAATGGGAAATCCTGTCCATTTCCCATTTATCACTGCATTGGTATAGTTATTAGAAATGAGAATAAGAATCAAAGGAAGCCAAAATCCCCTCTTATAATGATTTTGATTCCTCTCTTCTCTATGGTATTGTGATTCACCTCCATTCCCAATTCTTTTTTATTTTTTTATAGACAAAAGCTTGTATTAAGAAGCACAAAAAAGGAAAAGAAAAGAAAAAAGGAGGGGGGGGGGGTGCACTCAACGTATACAGGCAATATACAAAAAAAAAAAACAACCCAAGCACCAAAAAAGAAAGAAAAAACCTAGAAAAGAGCGAGACTAGCCACAATAAAGAGACTCTAGAAAATTCAGATGAGAGAGGATCTCCGAATCCAGCAACTGTTTAGACCACTCCACAAGGGATCTGAAAAAGAGAACCCTCAGCCTTTGGTCCGACAATTATTCATCTTTGAAGATCCTTCGGTTGCGCTCTCCCCAAATACACCAAAATAAGAAAATCGAAGCCAGCTGCCAAACTACTCTTTTCTTCTTCCCTAGTCCCTTGAATTTCTATTATAGGAGAAAATTTCTCACTAAAGCCGGGAATACCCAAACCAAACCCAAAGTTGTTAACAACAATGTCCAAAGTTGTTTTGTCCTATCACAATGAATCAAAATATGATCAGTTGACTCTTCACTATCTTTACAAATACTACATCTATTAACCAAGGGCCATCCCCTCTTCATCAACATATCTACCGTTAATATCTTCCCCCACATTGCTTCCCAAGCAAAAAAATGAGTTTTGAGAGGAGTGCCTGATCCCCAAACCTCTTTAGTTGGAAATAAAAGATTGTTCTTAGCCCTTAGAGAAATATAATAAGACTTGATACTATACTTTCCCTTCCCATCATTTTTCCAAATTAAAGTGTCCTCCTCTTCTCACACTTTTGAAGAAGAGATGTGTTCCAAATAATTAGACACCTCCTCTAGCTCCCAATCTTGGAAGGGTCTACTAAAAGAAACCTCCTAACATCCACCTCTACCCCCTCCCCTTCCCCGTAAATCTGCCACGGTTGCATTCTTGTGGGATGAAAGCTTGAAAAGAGTTGGGTAAACATCCTTCAACTTAATCTCCCCAACCTAACTATCCCACCAAAATCTTGTGCGTTTACTGTTTCCAATGCAGATTGGTTCTAAGAGTGAACTTTTCCCAGCCTTTTCTAACGTCTTTCCAAAGACTTAGCCCATAAGAATTCCTCACCTCTCTAGTGGTCCAACCCCCCTCCACCTCCCCAAATTTTCCAAGAATGACTTTTCTCCAATGACTTTCCCTCTCAAGGGAACATCTCCATAACCATTTGCCTAACAAGGCTTGATTAAGACCCTCCAAGTGCCTTAGCCCCAATCCTCCATGCTTCTTATCCTTACAAATCTCTGCCCAATTTACCAAGTGAAACTTCCTCCTCTCTTCCATCTTCCCCCACAAAAAAGTTCCTTTGAATTCTCTCTAATTTGGTTATCACTTTCTTAGGAATTACAAAGAGCAACATTGATGAGGATGAATCTCCAAGATATATATCAAGAAAGGGAATTAGTATTAGTTGCAATTAAAATAGGATTAATATTACTTGGAATTAAATTAGGATTGGTATTTGTTGGAGTCTAATTAGGATTAGTTAGTTGAGTTATAATATAATTAGAGTTTGAGTTATGATAGGTTATTAGAGTCCTAGTAGACTTTGGATGTTATAATTAGAATTAGAATCATAATAGGTTATTAGAATCCTAGCAAACTTTGGATTTCTTAGAGAAGCCTATAAATAGGCTAATCAATGTAAATCAAAGGGATGATTGATATTAATAATATTATGTTTTCTTTCATTGCAAGGTTGTAACCTTTAATGGTGAGACTCCATTGATTTTCTTCTAGGTGACTCTTAGAAAGCTTTAGTGAGACTCTAAGGTTTTCGATCTTTTCTTCGTTGTTTTTTTCTCTCTCTCTATTTCTTATCTTATATTTTTCTCTGCCATAAAATTTATTCCTTGTTCCTCTTCTTACACCCTAAAAATAAAACCCTAGCCCACCTACCCTTGAGTGTAGGCAACCATCCTAGGATTGTCCTATATTAGACATAAAATAGATCGGGAGGCTTGAGAGAGTACTTTTTATAAGGACGAGTCTTCCTCCTTTGGATAGATACTGTTTTTTCCATGCAGCCAATTTCCTCTTGAATCTCTCCTCTATTACATTCCAAACACCAATTGACCTATGTGGGGCTCCAAGGGGTAAACCTAGATAAGAAGTAGGAAATCTCCTCACTTTGCATCCAAATAGGACAATAGCTCTGTCCACATCCTCCATGCCCCCTATTGGAATGATTTCACTTTTTTGCAAATTTATCAAGTCCTGAAACCAACTCGAAACAAGTGACAATCCACTTTCAATATTCCAGTTGATCTTCATCATCCTCACAAAAGAGGAGAGTATCGTTTGCGAGTAATAAATGAGAAACTTGAACCCTTTCTTCCCCTCTACCTTCTATCTTAACACCCTTAATAAAACCTCCCTCCTTAGCCTTAGCAATTAATCTGCTGAAAGCTCCCATAATAAAAACAAACAGTGAAGGTGAGAGTGGGTCCCTCTGCCTCAGCCCCCAATTCTATTATCACATGCCAAATGCACTGAAAGAGTCAATGCCTCTTCAACTTCCACAATTTTGGCTACAATGTTATGATCCAGTATCAGATTTCATTGTGTTTTGTTTTACACCAAAACTTCTGAGGTGGTGCGTGTTCTTTGTTCTTTGTTCTTTCTTTATTAATACATGAAGCTGAATGTATTATGTATGTTTATGGTAAGTTTAATCCATTTTTCTTTTCAGGTGGTATTTCATATTCCAAATTCTCTTGTTTGCATTAATTTTTATTTTTAATCATTTACATTTATTTATTTATTTGCTCAGTTGGTTGTGGAAAGAATGCTTGCATCTGAAGGAATAAAAAGGGCTGAATTGAGTAGAGATGAGTTCACAAAGCGAGTTTGGGAGTGGAAAGAGAAGTATATCTTGCTGTCCCTCCCCATTTGATCTTCTTTATGCTATTTATGGTTTTCAATTGATTATTCCTATCACCTGTTGCATAGCGTTATGTTGCACCATGCATCTCTCTCTCTCATCCATTCCTCCCTCCTTCTCTCTCTATTTGTTTGTTGTTCCTAGCAGTCATTATGTGTTATAAAAGCCAAAAGTCCCACTACGAGGATGTGCTTATATGTATTTTTGTGTGTTGGTTTATAAACGCATGTTAGAAATGTTCTTGTTGATAGATAAAATGGACAAAAAGTTTAAAGGGCCTACCTAACAGGATGTGGAGAAGAGTAAAATAGTTTAAATAACATCTTGAAGTTCAGAAAAAAATTGTTCCTCTTTCTTTGAAGTTTAGGATTACAACATATACATACAAGACTACTCTTGAGTACATGCAAAAGGAAAAAAAATAAAAAGATGCAGCTTTGCAAACAATCACTATCCTGAAAATAGAAAAAGTAAAAACTAAATTAGAAACATTGACTCAGCTGATTCCATCCCTTAATTTACTCTACTAAATCAAATCACAATGTTCCATTTACAACACTAAATAAACTCTCCCACATATTTTATGATTTTCGACACATCTATCAGAAGAAAATATTGGAAGTAGAACACTGAAGTATTTGCACAATATTTTATTGATTCTCCATGGCTAATTGAAATCCTAAACAATTCCTTCCACCCTTTCTTTCTTCATCGACTCTTTATTGTGGTAAGATAGGATCTTAAGATCTTTTGAACTTGTTCAATTTTATGTAAGACAAGTACTAAACTTCAAAAGATTTTCGAAGGTTGTGAAACTATTTGATAGTTCTCGAAATAATTATGAGTCATTAGCAAGCTTGTGGCAAGTTGTATGTCATGGATGGGAGGAAGTTCATTAGGCAATTATGCAGGCCTCAAGTTAGAAAAATCATCAAGGATATTCTGTACTCCTATTGGATATTCCTTATCTTTCTCTTTAAATTCATCCACTTCCTGTGCCATTAAAGCAAAAATAAGTTTAGTTTTTGTGCTCTCCATTTCACATTGACACATGGTAAATACCTTTTTTGGTTGTCTCATTCGGCTTCTTAACAGGTGGAACTTTTTTCATTGGACAAAGGATCTTCTTATGCTCATTGTGTATGAGAGTATATGTATTTTCATAGTCATCATGCTGAACCTTTCTATAAAAAAAGCCAAGGTCTTCCAAACAAAATGTGACTCACTTTTGTTGGTAAGACCTCACACCATACAAACTCTTCAAAGTGCTTACCAGAAAGGAATGTGACCAAGCAATGGTAACTTACTCGAATGGAGGTGTTGTTAACCCATGCTACTTGGAATAGATTTGGATGTTTCTTTGTTTTAAGGTTTATCTTCTCAACAAGCTCTTGCTAAGCTATATTTAAACTGCTAAATCCATCAACAACCATGGTACATAAGCTTCCTTGACAAGAGATACGTGTGTGGAAAATGCTATGCCACCGATCTTCTTCTCTTTTCACCTTTAGGATGGCTAACAAATGTCATATTACAAGACTATGGCCTTATGTCATACCATTATAGTTATTACATTCTTCACTAAGTTCATCTTCATTGTGGGTCTCCTCTTCTTTGGATAATTTTCCAATTCAAATTCTGGTTCTTCAACACAAAAGTGTAAACTTTTGCTTAGACACACAAAAATATAATGACCATGCCCACCACCCTTCACAGGCTATTAATTCATTAGATGAGTTTCCAGATACAACAGTTACTTTTTCTTCTAACCAATGTATCATATTGTTGTAGAATATCCAATGTTTAAGCTTGATATGCTCACATTAGATGGAAAATTTGAGATACTGAAGTTGTCCTATTACTCTCCCTATCTGGATTTTTTATTTGATGTTTTATTTTTTAGGTACGGTGGAACCATTACAAATCAGATTAAGAGACTCGGGGCTTCCTGTGATTGGACAAGGGAACACTTTACCCTTGATGAGCAGCTAAGTCGTAAGATAGTTTTCTAACCAGTAAAACTCCAACCAATTTAAAAAGTTTGTGAGATGGTTTGGATTGTCTTCATATATTTGGTAGAAGGATAGCATATGAGGTCTAATTGTTAAGTTTTATACAACATGGATGTGAAGCTTGATTTTGTTGTTTGTCAAATTATTTGTTAAACTTGTACCGCGGTTTTTATATGCTTCTGAAACTGTCTATTAAAAGTTTAATAATTTAACACCTTGTAATATGTTCTGAGGCTATGATTTTTAATTGTTGCAGGGGCTGTAATTGAGGCCTTTGTTAGGCTTCATGAAAGAGGCTTAATTTATCAAGGTATAATCTAAATTACTTTACCAAATATTTTGATGGTTGTAGCTCAATAGCAACTTTTTTTTTTTGATACCTAACTTGAAAATTTTAAGGTAGATTTTTAAGTTTGTGAACACCGTTATCCAAAAACTAGGTTATTTGTTGACCAGATGTTTTCAAATAAATAATTGATTTGTTTAACATTATTATATCATGTGGTTTAACTATAAATTGTACCATCAAGGGGTTTCTAGGCAATGTGGCTGATACTTAGTTTATTTAAAATATAAGAAGTTAAACATAAGGGTTTCAAGAAACATCTGCCGGTTGCTAGAGAAAGCTACATTCAATGCCTGCAACTCTTTGGGTCTGTTTGTGTCAAAGTAGAACTTCAATCTTTCTTTCTATTGGACCATCATGGATGTTCGACGGTTCTCTTAGAGTGTCAGTAGAATTATTAATAGCCTCTTGTAATGGTAAGCAAGATAGTATTTCCTCTATGATACTGTTGCTGCTTGTTTTCTTTGCTCTTCAGTTTGATACACAGATAAAGAATACCTTTGGTAATCGTAAGTGAAGTATGGTTTTTTCCAATTTCCTGCCACTAGAATTCTATATTTCTTCAAGAACTATGTTTGCTTGGATTCCTAACTTGATGCAGTGCAACAACACAGAGTGACAAAAGAATTTTGTTGTCTACAAAGAGGAGAGCTATATGATTGTTCCACAAAAAATAATAAGTTGATTGCTTGGGGCCACTCACTTAAGAGGGGACACTTGCTCACTCTCCTGAAAATGCACTCATGTCTCTGATGGTGGCTAAGAAAATTCAGCAGACACTCATTTCTCCTTTTCTTACAAAACTTAAATAGTTGGAGGAAAATGTTCAAAATTCAAAAGTTGGAAGTCAGCCTTTTTTTTCTTTTCTCTTTTCCAAGAAAAAGAAAAAAAAAATGTTGGCTAGCTTTCATTAGTCACTAATGTCAACTTTCTTGTAGCTGTTTTGAGCTCACATTTTGTTGATCTCTGTTTACTTGAAACTTCATTATCCTAATGCTTCTCTTTCACTGAAAAACAATTGAATAGTAAGTCAGATTTATCCATACTGCTACACTCAACTTCATGCAAGAAATCCTTGGTCTGAGTTACTTTGGGTTGGCTACTTGAATCCTTTCTGCCATATTGCTCCACTTAAGTCCCCAACTAAATAACTTCCAATTATCTCACTGCTTGAATCCATATTTGTTTTGCCCTCCCTCTTGCTTCTTTCTGCCTTAAACTGGAATCAAGTCACTCTTCTGCACTGGTCAGTGATTGGTGTTTGCTGCACATGGTGAATCATCATGGACCACTGTCTTATCTTGTCCTCAGTATATGTCATCTCTGGCTTCTTGGGAATGCATGCATTTCTATTCCATATTTTCTTGTATTGCCACCCATCCATTTTGACATCCTTCCTCCTGGCTGCTGCATCGCATAATCATGCTAAATAATAGATTGCATCACAAGTTGTCTCAAATTCATGTTTAACCATCTGAAAATCCACTATGATTCAATGTTGACCAATGTTGAAAATATTGATATCGGTGGAAATATTGTGACCAATTTTTTGGGATGGGAAGTTCGTTAAAATTAAAAAAGTTGTGGAAATTAAAAAAACAAATGAAAATGTTGGATGAAACTTTTTTTTTTGTTGATCACAAACAATGATATATTAATTATATATAAAAAGAACATTAGAAGGATGAGGAGTCCTCCCCACAATTACAAAAACCTGATCAAAACATGATTGAACTTCTCCACTATACAAGGAGCCTATACAAGAAGGTTTAGACCACAAAACAATATACATTGATGTCATCTCCACAAGTCCTAACTAAGCTCCTCTCAATGTTGTCTTAACACTTTTGATCTATACACCGAATGCCAATTAGGCTGAATAACATTGAAAGGAATGGCTTTGAAAGCATTAGTGCAAGAGGCTCAGAAAGAGGAATACAAATGAAGTAAATCCCATGTCTTTGGTATCCTCCATTTATCTAAAAAAATTCTAGCATCTCTCTCGTTGCATAATACAAAGCAATGTGAGACAAACAATTTGCCAAATAGTCTTGCCTCTAATGGAGCTCCTCAAACCACCTATACATGAAATGATCATTGTATCACATATAATCTTGGATGGGACACAATCAATCCTAGCTTGTCTGACAACATTGAGAGGAATGCCTTTCAAAGTAATGGTGTAAGAGCCTCAAAAAGAGGAATAAAAGTGAAGCAAATCGCATGTATTTAGCATCCTCCATTTATCCTAAATTTTTTTAACATCTCTCTTATTTCACAGTCTAAAGCAATGTGAGAATCAATTTGCCAAAGGGTCTTGCCTTTAATGGAGCTTTCTAAACCCTTATATGAATTGATCATCATGTTGCATATATTCTTGGTTATGACCAAATCAATCCTAGCTTGTCTAAATAGACTGTGCCAAAACCCTAAAGTTATTAGACAATGATTAGGCTCTCACATATGGGGCAGATGGAGACAAGTGCACATGACTCATGAGTGAGGGTTGATATGATTGACTTTCAAGATTCTCAATCTCCAAATTAGTGAGATTGCGATGAAAATTAAGATTCCAAGAAAAAGAAGAAGATTGGCTAAGAATAGCTCAAATGTTAGGATTATTAATTGTAACATTTCAAGAATATTTTTTATTTATTTTATTGGTTGTTTTAGATTCTCGCTATCACAAATTTTATTTATTTTTTTGATAAGAAACAAAATATGTACTAAATGTAGGTAAAGAAGTATTTTAGAAGGATGAAGAATCCTCCCCATATTTACAAAAATTGATTAAAAAAATGTAAGATTGAAGTTCTTCAGTATACTGAGGAGATATACATTGGTATAGTACCACATAAGGATATACAATATAAAGCATCTCATTACTCCATGAGGGCTAACACATCTCCTTCTACTTTTCTTACTATCCAAGCCATTTTGATCTGTGCACTAAAACTAGTAGGGTTGACCAACATTAAGAGAAGTGTCCTTAAATGCTGTTGTGCAAGAGACCTAGAAAGAGAAATAGAAATGAATTAGATCCCATAGTGCCTTTGATGTCCTCCACTTGTCCTATAAATTCCTAGCATTTCTTTCCTACCACACTATCCAAATCAATGTGAGGTAAAAGGTTCGCCAAAGGAGCTTGCCTCCACTAGTGTTGCCCTATATAAGATGATCATCATGTCATATATACTCCTAGGAGGAGCCCAATCTAAACTGGCTAGTCTCATTAGTCTGTGTCATAGCCTTAAAGTCAATAAACAATGTAAAAAAAGATAATCAACTGTTTTTCCACTCTTCATGCACAAAATGCAATAGTTAGGACTAAGAGTTTTGTAAGGTCTTCTCAATTGTAGCATGTCATTAGTGTTTACTTTCTTGTGTGCCACTAGTCAATTATAGGCCTTGACCTTAGATTCTATAAAAAATTAATTGGATTGAAAACAATTGGATTTGATAGATTGGACAAGATTAAGACGAAGGTACCATAAATAAGGTGAAAGAATTCTTCGTCTTCTTGTCTAGAGAAGGAAATTCGAAAGCTTGAATGTTTGGTGAATTACAATTGCTCTCCTCTCTCAATCAGGGGAAAGGGCCCCACAGTGGGGGTTTAATTGTCTCACTTTGAGGTCGCGGACTTGTTTCCCTGATTGGATGATGGTTTGTAAGTTTAGAAGGGCTTTCGGGCAGCTTATTGTCATTCTTAGGGATTAGCTAGCTTTCTAAGGGTTTGGGTTTGGGTGGTTTGTATTAGGCTTGCCCCTTTATTCTTTTGCTAGCCTTTAGGCCTTTTTTTTTTGTATACTGCATGTGTACTTGGCTGTGCCTTTTGCTAGCACTTTTTTATTACCTATCAAAAAAAAAAAAAACCGAAAGAAGATAAAGACCAAGCTTTTGCATTTGGGACGGATGGAAACAAGTATGCATGAGTTAGAGAGGATATAGGTCTTTTAAGGTCCTTTATCTCCAAGTTGGTGTGATTACGACGAAAATTGAGGTTCCAAAAAAAAGGAGGAAGAGATGTTAAGGAGATGAGATAAGAAGATTTCCAACTGTGACAACTCTAAAAAGACTTGGAAATTGTGACCACAAAGGTTGATTCCCCTATCATAAATCTTCCCCAAAACAAATTCTTTCCTCATTACCACCACAAAGCAAGTGTGCTTAGAAAAATCCTGAAAAACTTATGCAGACTTTCGGAGGTCTCACCTGTTAGGTTATGTCCCATAAATGGAGAGAAAAAAATTTCCCTAAGAAACCTTCGAAGCCACTTTCTTAAGGGGGCACAATTCCTTAGAAAAATCTTCCTAAACCCCAATTCGCCTTCCACCTTAGGCTTACACACTAGGTTTCAACTTATGAGATGATCTCTCTTACCCTTACCAACCCTTAACCATAGAAAATATCTTTGTAATTCACAATCTTTGAGTCCAGTGATGATGGAATCTTGAAAAGAGAGGGGAAATATCTAAGAATGTGAGACAAACATGATTAAATTAGAATTTATCTTTTCCTTAATGATAAAAAGGCTTTTTTCCATCCATTCAATCTCCAAGAGATTTTATCAATCATTGGATCCCGAAAAGCTCTTGCTTTTGGGTTTCCCCTAATGGTGGATCGAGGTAGGATAATGACCAATTAGAGACTTTGCAGTTAGGCATCAAAGCCAACCTACTGATTTGGTTCCGACTCATGTTTATATCGGGGAGAGTACTATTGTCTAAATTGATCTTAAGTCCTGATATGTGCTAAAAAACCAACAAGATTAGCTTGAGATTTTACAAATCTTCCATACCAATTCTTGAAGAAAAGATGATGTCATTTGCGAATTGCAAATGAGAAACTCTAGTCCTCCTACCCACTATTAATCCTTCCAATAAACAGTCTCCTATTCTCTCAACATCCTACTTGAAACAACAGTTTCAATAGTGAAAAGGAATAGGACAAAAGGATCTCCTCCTTTTAAACCCTTGGTTGCTTAACTCATCCTTTGGCATTTTCATTCACTAAGACCGCAAAGTTTTTCCAAGACAAGCAATTCCTCATCCAAGACTTCTATCTTGTACTAAACCCTTTCCTTTCTAGAGCATGGTCTAGATGGGCCATTGGATCTCACTACCCATTTTCAATGAATTGAATTGTTGATGCATTAAGAAGGAACCATTGGATGGCTTCATTGATTTTTTTTTTACCCATTTTATCCCAAAAATCCATAGAAGATGGCCAATAAATCAATAGCTTTCTATGACAAAGTAAGAAAATAATGGTTGTCGCATAAAAAATGATTATCCCAATTTTATTAGTGATTTTAATTGGTAGCTAGCCGGTTCTTTTACAGTGATTTGATACCCGTCAATATTTTTTCCTTGATACCCAATGACTAATTTTTTGCTAAAATATTGGGATTTATATTCCATGTTGTTGATAGAATTGTTAAAGTTCCCTAGTAAAATGATTTTATTCTATGGATTGACAACCTTCTACCGTTCCGATTTTATGTCACTTTTTGCAATTGCAAGAAAGGTTAGCTTAGAGCTGGAAAAGATCTAAAGGGATCCCCTATGGTGGGTGGGGCTTTGGAGAAAAAGCTTCATCTAGTCAAGTGGTCAATAATTTGCACAAACAAGAGGGAGGGGGGATTGGGCTTTAGAAGGTTGTCAATCCTTATCAAAACGCTTCTAGGTAAATGGTGTGGGAGATTTGGATTAGAGAGGGATTCTTTTTGGGAGATGGTGATGAAAAGTAAATATGGTGAGGAAGTGAGAGGATGGTGTGCTAGAATTGTTAGGGAAAGTTATGGAGTGGGAGTGTGAAAGACAATAAGAAGTGGGTGTCAGAAGTAGGATCGGGTTTGTTAGGGGAGGGGGGGGGGGGGGGGCGGGTGGGGGGGCAATGGGTGGAGGGTGAAATTCTGGAAGGATAAGTGGTGCGGTGATTTTACCCTTAGGGAGACTTTTACTACCTTGTTTTCATATCCTTCACTAAAGATGCTTGGGTAGCTGAGATATGAGATCAAGAAAGGGAAAGAGAATGTTGGAATCCTCAATTCTTGAGGCAATTCCATGATTAAGAGTTAGAGGGGGTGAAGACTTTTTTCAAGCAATTCGAAATGAAGTCTATTGGTAGGGAAATTGAAGATTACTTATCAGAAAAGAAAAAAAAGAAAAAAGAAAAAAAAAAGGGAAATTGAGGATAAAATGGTATAGAGGATCCAGAAGTTTTTTATTTTTTTTATAGTTAAATCTCTTTATTCCTCTTTGTCCATTGGAAGCATTGAGACCCTTCCATTCCGTCTTTGTTTGGAATTCTTGGACTTAGGTGAGAGTCAGATTCTTCGCTTGGGAAGCTGCTTGGGGTAGGATATTAACTTTAGACTAGCTTATAAGGAGAAGGTGTATTATTTTGCAAAGATGCTATATGTGCAAAGAAAAAGAAGAAACGATGGATCATATCCTTTTTCACTACTTGAAAGCGGTAATATTTTGGGAATTGTTTTCACTCTATTTGGAATAGAGTGGGTATTACCCTCCTTAGTAAAGAATGATCTTTTGAGTTAGCATGAAACTTTTGTAGCGAGTAAGAGGAATAATGCTCAGATAAGTGCTCCCTTATGCCTTTTTTGGACCATAGGAAGGAGAAAAATAAGTGAGCATTTAAGAATACCAAAAAAACATATCAAATACTCAAACAATCCTTAAGTATAATTTTTTGGGAATGGGTTAAAGTGCACATATGAGTTGATTCATTGTTGATGTTCGACTTTATCGATTGATTAAGCTCCATGTAATGGTTGGGGGTTGTTTCTTATGTTCCCCTTACCTAGTTATGTGGTGCCTTTGTATGCATTATATATACTTCAGTGCGTTCTTTTGTTAGACGCCATTAATACAATGAATATTTACCTATTTAAAAAAAATGAATTGTTAAAGTCCGATAATGAAAATAATATTCAAGTTATTTTCTCTTTTTCCTTTCTTGGCGTTCCAGGTTATTTTTACAGCTAAGTCACATATTTCTCAAGCATAAGGTGTTTAAAAATAGTTCATTGTATCATTGATAACCTAGTTGTAGTTAGTGATCATGCGAAGTGACATTTTCTTCCTTTCAGGGTCTTACATGGTCAACTGGTCTCCTAACCTACAGACTGCAGTTTCAGATTTGGTATGTTGTATTTATAGGTCCTATTGTGGGTGCCACTGATTTGCTACTTTTATGCTTTGAAATTTAGCATGTTACAAAAACCTTCTTTATGTGGTGTTAGGAAGTTGAATATTCTGAAGAACCTGGTACTCTCTATTATATTAAGTATCGCGTTGCTGGAGGTTCAAAGTAATTACTATACTATCATTTCCTACTCTTTGCACAAAAAGTATTCTTGATTTCCTTTTTACATATTTTGTTCAAAAGTTTCTTGTTGTTTTACTTGTAATTATGGTATTCTGAGACGTAACATGTCAAGTATGCAGGTGCATTATAGTGGTTTGGTAATTACTCTTGTCTGTTGTGGAATGCATAAAGCAATTTTGCTCATTTTATCTATATTTGGACAATTTACTTGTCCTTTTGCAAGAGTTATGATAACTGGAATTCTCCAAGGCATTAGAGACTATGGGTTAAAAAAAGATGATCAAAGGATCAGTTTCTGCTTGAAGGTTGGGGACCAAGAATGTCAAAATTTCATTATAGTTAAATATGCTCCTACCAAATTAATGTAGTGCTTTGGATTCACTATTATTTATCAAAAAAAAAAAAAAAAATTGGATTCACCATTTACTATGTTCAAGGCTCAAACTTTTGTAGGAAAAAAGAAGTTTTACAATTCAAGTTTCAAATATTAAGAAAAAGTATAAAATTGATAAAAATAAAATAAACTGTAAACCTGGAAAGGCAAAATGGGTATCAAGACCTAACTTTGTAATGAGGCTTTTCTTTCCTATTTTCCTTGTGGAAGGAAACAACTTTGCTAATGTTGCTTAACGACACTATGCACAAACTTATTTGCTTGAGCATTGTTATGGTTCTAATGTTAGAGTTCCTTAGTGTTGGATTCATTTAGGTCCTCTTTCAGCCTCTTACCATCTTGGAGGTGAAGTCCTAGGAAACTTGGTTAAAAGAAGGGGACAAGAACACTAAATTCCTTCATAAAATGGAAAATGCTTAGAAAATGATGAATTTTTTAGCCAAGATTAAGGTAAATGGTAGCTGGCTTTTTGAGGAGGATGAGATAAAGGAGGGAGTAACTTAGTCTTTTTGTAGCCTTTTATTTGATTTTGGTGATTCAAGACCAAGTATTGGTGGATTGTCATTGGGGGTTTGAGTAAAGAAAGGACTTTAAGAAGAAGGGAGTTAGAGGAACTGTTGGTTAAGGAAGAGGTCCATTGGAGGCTTTAATCTAGGGTCAAGTGAATAAAAGAAGGAGATTGCAGTTCTAAGTTCTTTCATAGAGTGGCCAATGGAAAGCGAAACAGGAAGTTCATTAAGTCATTGGTCTCTAAGGAGGGATGACTCTAAGCAACATTGAAGTTATTTCAAAGGAGATTGTAAATTTCTTTGGGAAGCTCTACTCCTAATCTGTAGGTGCTTCTTGGAGGGTTGAAGGTTTAGATTGGGTCCCTATTTCTTGAGAGAGTGCGGTTTGGCTAGACAAGCCTTTCTCTGAAGAGGAGGTACGCCTTGCAGTTTTCCAATTGAATAAGGAAAAGGCCCTTGGCCTAGATGGGTTCACTATTGCAGTGTATCAAGAGTGCTGGGATGCGATCAAAGAGGACCTTATGAGGGTGTTTCTAGAGTTCCACACTAATGAGATAATAAATCAAAGTACAAATGCTACTTTCATTGCTTTGGTGCCCAAGAAGGAAGAGGTTCAACCCAAAATAGAGATCTTAGATGAGGGGATGTTTGTCTTCAACAAGTTTTGCAATCCTTGTTAATAGAAATGCAAAGGGTTGGGTTAAGGCCATTAGAGGTTTGAGACAAGGAGACCCCCTTTCTCTTTTTCCTTTTACCTTAGTAGCAGATGTTCTAAATAGGATGATAATTAGAGCAGAGGAACTTCGATGGTTTCATAAGAGAAAGTGAGTTAATTGACCCCCCTTTACGGAATGCTTCTTTCACTTGGTCAAACATGCAAGATTCCCTAGTGTGTAAGAGATTGGACTGGTTTCTATACTCAAATGAGTTGGAGTAAAATTTTCCTTAAAGTCTTGAAGTTCTTTCTAGACAGGCCTTGGAGCATTGCCCGATTGTTTTAGACACCAATCCGTTCAAGTGGGGATTTAGATTTGAGATCATGTGGTTGCGACACCCAAAGTTCAAAGATTGCTTTAGTAGTTGGTGGAGAGTTTTTTAGGGTGATGGGTGGGAAGGACATAAGTTCATGAGGAAGCTATAATTTGTTAAGTCCAAATCGAAAGAAAGGAATAAAGAATCATTTGGAGAGCTAAAGGAAAGGAAAAAGAGCATCCTTAATGATATTGTTAACATTGATGCTATTGAGCAAGAAGGGAATCTTTCTCATGAGCTTTCAACACAAAGGACTTTGAGAAAAGGGGAGTTGGAGGAACTATCGTTGAGGGAAGATGTACATTGGAGACAAAAAGCTAGGGTGAAATGGGTAAGAGAAGGGGACTGCAATTCAAAGTTTTTTCACAAGGTGGCTAATGGTAAACGAAATATGAAATTTATCAAGATCTTGGAGAACGAAAGGGGAATAGTGTTGGATAATATTTATAGTATCTCAGAGGAGATATTGCATTTTTTTTAAAAAGCTTTATACAAGCCCCCTGGATAGTCTTAGAGGGTAGAATGCTTAGATTGGTCCCCCATCTCAACAGAGAGTGCTTCTAGGTTGGACATCCCTTTTACCGAAGAAGAGATTTGTAAAGTCATTTTTCAGTTAGATAGGGATAATAAGGCACCAAGGCCTGATGGTTTTACCATTACTTTGTTTCAAGAATGTTGGGATGTGATCAAGGAGGACTTAGTGAGGGTGTTTGTAGAGTTTCACAGGAGCGGGATAATCAATCAAAGCATTAATGCCACCTGCATAGCTCTAGCGCCCAAAAAAAATTTCAGAATTTAGACATATTAGCGTGATCACATGTCTGTACAAGATAATAACCAAAGTCTTATAAGGGTGATTAAGAGATATACTCCATGAAACTATCCATACTACTCAAGGAGCTTTTGTTCAAGGGAAGGAGATTTTGGATGCGGTTCTGATAGCCAATGAGATAATGGATGAGAAAAGACACTTAGGAGAGGAAGAAGTGGTTTTCAAAATTGGTTTTGAAAAGGTATATGATCACGTGGATTAGGATTTTTGGATCATGTATTGGAGAGGAAGGAATTTAGTCCTAGATGGAAGACTTGGATGAGAGGTTGCTTGTCCTTGGTAACTTTTGTAGTCCTAGTGAATGCTAATGCCAAAGGGTGGGTCAAAGCAACTAGAGGATTGAGACAAGGAGATCCTCTGTCCCCTTTTCTTTTTACTATCGCAACTGACGTGTTAAGTAGGATGATGTTGAGAGCAAAGGAGAGAAGTCTGTTGGAGGGCTTTAGTGTAGGTAGGAATAGAACAAGAGTGTCCCATTTGCAATTTGCAGATGACACCATTTTCTTTTCTAGGGCCCATGTAGCATCAACCTCGATCAGGATTATCTCATTAGGTTGGTATTTTCACTTGATTGCAAGACTTCTAATTGGCCTATTCCCTATGTGGGTCTTCCCTTGAGGGGGAACCCAAAGGCTTGTGTTTTTTGGGATCCAGTGATTGAGAGAATCTCGCGAAGATTAGATGGATGGAAAAAGACTTATTTATCATTAGGTAGAAGGATAACTCTCATCCACTCGTGCCTTTCTCATATTCCTAGCTGCTTTCTATCCTTGTTCAAGATTCCCACTATAGTGGTTGGAGAAATTGAGAAATTGTAAAGAGACTTTCTTTGGTTAGGTGTTGGGGAATGCAAGAGAGACCATCTTATTAGTTGAGATTTAGTGTGTAAGCCAAAGGTGGAAGGGGGATTGGGGCTTGGGAAGATTTCTCTAAGGAATCGTGCTCTTTTAAGAAAATGGTTGTGAAGGTTTCTTAGGGAAAGTTCTGCTTTGCGGCATTAGGTCACTCTAAGCATATATGAGACACATACTGATAGATGGGATGCCAACACTATAGTCAGGTGGTCACATCGTTGCCCTTAGAAGGCTATTGCATAGGTTTTTCAAGATTTTACTAGGTACACTCAGTTTATGGTGGGAGACGGGGAGAGAATTTGTTTTGTGGGGGGACCAACCTTTAGGCTCCCAATTTCCAGGATTTTTCAGAATAGTCACAGCTAAAAATCTTCCTATCTCTTCAATTCTTGGGTTTAATTTCCATCAGAACCTTTCCAATTCCGAAATAGAAGAATTAGAAAGCCTCATGTCTTCTCTTACTTGTTTGCACTTAACCCCATCTATTCTAGATGTGAGAACTTGGTTTTTATCTTCTTAATGGTTATTTACAGTTAAGTCTTTCTTTTTAGTCTTGTCCCACCTTTTTTATTCATCTCCTACTTTCCCTACTAATTTTGTTTGGAAATCTCAAGTCCCTTTTAAGGTTAAGTCATTTGTTTGGTTAGTGGTACACAAGAAGGTAAATACTAATAACATGCTATAGTTGAGAAGACCCTATAAAGCTCTTAGTCTTGATATCTGTAAGTTGTGTATGGAGTATAGAGAATCAATAGATCATCTTTTCTTACATTGTCCTTTGACGATGGGGCTATGACACAAATTATTTCAAATAGCCAAGATGGATTGAGTTCCCTTGAGAAGCATTTGTGACATGATGACCATTAATTATAAGGGATTGAGAAGATCCAAGAGAGGTCTAGTATTGTGGTAAATCCTTTGTATCGCTTTAATTTGGGTTGTGTGGCAGGAAAGAAATGCTAGGATTTTTTAGGACAAGACAAGGAATTAAGAGGTTTTATGGAATACCATTCACTTCCTTGCTTCTTTTTGGGCATCTTGTACCACAACTTTTAAGGGCATTCCTCTTAATGTGGTTCAACTAGATTGGTTAGCGGTGTGTAGCTCCAAGGGCATGGGTTAGTAAGGAGAGGTTGCTTTTTTGTAATTACCAAATGACTTTTTGCTTTTGGTATTAAGTATGTTTAGCTCTCGTTTGTGGGAGGATTCCTCATCCTTCTATTATACTTCTTAATTACTATTTCAATTTAATGCATTGCTGTTTCTTATAAAAAAAAGGAAAAAGAAAAACATATCTTGAAGTTCTCTCCTGCAAACAAAGGTCAACCAAGGAAATAACATTTAGAACTTTGTTACCAGCTTTTTGTTTCCAAACTATGATATTTGGATTCTCCAACTCCATTCAATGCACCCATATTAGCATAACATGATGAGTGTGGGTGTTAGATCCTTGTTCAAGTCTCCTATTTTGCTTCAGGTGTAGCTGTCTAGTTTTGATTTATTTATTTTAAACTTCCTTAGGTAATAATTATATTGAAAGAAAGGAGAGTTTGTTGTTAAATGAATTTTTATGGTGATATTTAGGAGTAAGGAAAAAAAAAAGATTTGAGATGAAAGAGAAAGGAAGGATAGTTCTTATTAAAGATATCTTTTCTTTTGATTGATTTCTTATTAAATTTTCATTTTTTCCCTTTTGTTATGTCATATCCAAATTTCCATACTCTTTTTTGAGATCCTTTATCCAAGTCCTGATATCCTACAATTTGTAGATGTGAAGTATCAGACATTTAGATACATACTCGGACCTGACACCCACATCAAGCCCATCCAACATACTCTCCAAAGTTTTGATATCCAAAGCTTTATTTTGTTTCTTGTCATATTGACAGCTAAACAGTGCATGAGATGGATCACCTAGAGAAAATACAAGTAATTTTCATACATATCACAACCTTGAGTCTTTTCCTTTTTAATATGCTTAAATAAACATAATCTTCAATTGATCAACTAATTTTTTTTTTGGCATTTTAGTCAACATTTTAAGACATGTATTCCACTAAATTTCAAATTACATCTATGTCATGCAGCCTTACATAGTTTGGTTACTGATGACCATTGTTATTGTGGTGTTTCTTTTGAATGAAGGAGTGACTATTTGACAATAGCTACAACACGCCCGGAGACTTTATTTGGAGATACCGCCATTGCAGTACATCCTCAGGTCTGTTAACTTGTTTATGCAACACATCTGGTTAGGAGATAAATATGTACACCAGTTGAAAGAAGTTTTGCATCTATTATGCCCATGAAATTCTTTGAACCATTTTCTGCTTTTGGTTGCAGGATATAGTCACTTTTTCACATGTTTTCCCTGGGATTTTCGCTTATTAATTTTTATTTTCAAACATAGGATTTTGATTAGTCGTTGGTCTTCTTTTTCTTATTTTAACATTTATTTTTACTACATTAGTGGGTAGATTCAAAGGATGAACTGTTTTGTATTTTTAAGGGAAAAAAGAGAATTATAATAAAGGAGAAAATGGATGTATGAGAAAGGATGAGAGATCCTTCAAAAGGAAACACTACAGTAAAAGAACTCATTTAATGCACCAAACCTAGACTAGATAACCTTATGGAATACCAAATAAAAAAAAAGCCATAGGGCCTTATTGAGGGAGAAAGTCCTAAACAAACTCTAAGAACAAAAGGTTCCCCTCTTAGCCTAAACTACACATTTCCTAGTTAGCCATCTTCGTCTCCTCCAATGGGGCATTTTAAGCCTCTAGAAAGATCAATGATACACTCCATTCACTATCTAATATGGTAGGTGCTACATCCTAGGGGATAGTGAACACTTGGGTAAATTTGACTGTCCATTTAGGTAGTTTTCTAGGTCATTCTCCTAAAAGAAAAACCTATAGTGTTGACAATCCCAGCAACAAAGTAGTTTTAGAGACCTACCAATGTAGTCATAGATGACTTGGGACCCTTACCTTGTCATGATCAAGTCGTAGATGTAGAAGTTATTGTTACTTTGTTAGTACCAACAATGATGTCTTTTAGAGCTTGAAATCAGCCAAGTTTGGAGGTCCATAGTAAGATTAAAGATGACACAAAATTGGGAACTCTTGAAGATGATACAAAATTGTGGATGTTAAAAAACATAAATCAAGTGTACTAAAAAATCATCCATTCCAAATGTTTTTAATCTAGCTGATCCAATGATCTCTAAGAATTGAAATTAAAGTTCTTGAAATTGGATAGTTGTGTCATATCTCCCAACTAGAGCCTAAAAATGTAGAGGTGGCTTTGAGAGATGAATCATGATTATCGTATCATTAGCTAAATCAATTTGTTATGAATGATGTGTGGTACGTAGTTTATAGGCGTAAAAACACTAATGTCATTGGTACCAAATGAATATTTAGGAACAAACAATATGAGAATGGTTTCATAGGGAAGAATAAGGCTAGGTTAGTAGCCCAAGTCTATTACTCAAGAGTGAAAGATTAAATGGAGAGACATTTGTTGATTTATATCTTGTCCATCTTGCTTTGCATTGTAATTGTCCATCGTGTACCATAGTGAAGAATAAGGCTAGGTTGGTAGGCCAAGGGTATCATTAAGAGTAAAAGATTAAATGGAGGGACATTTGTCCATCTATGTGCTATCTACCTTGCCTTTCATTGTAATTGTCCATTTTTAAACATTGTTATTAATGCTTCTGAAATGGACCATATACTTGAAAGAAAAGGGTTCAGTTCAAGATGGAGGTCCTGGATGAGGGGATGTTTATCGTCGATGATTTTTGCAATCTTAGTGAATGGAAACACCAAAGGTTGGGTTAAGGCATACAGAGGCTTAAGACAAGGAGATCCTCTTTCCCCTTTTCTCTTTACCATTGTGGTCGAAGTTTTAAGTAGGTTGGTAGTGAGAGCAGAGGAAAGAGGTTTATTTGAGGGGTTTCTTTTTGCAATTTGCTGACGATACTATCTTTTTTTCTAGAGCTTCCTTGAAAGATCTACAATCTCTTAAGCTAATTCTGTTGGTGTTTGGGCATCTGTTAGGGCTAAGGATTAATCTAAATAAGAACACTCTTTTTGGAATCAACATTAGTCAAGATCAAACCGCGAGGTTGGCTTTTTTGCTAGATTATGTAGTCTTTGAGTGGCCTTTAATGTATTTGGGTCTTCCTTTCGGGGGAAATCCAAAATCGATTTCCTTTTGGGATCTAGTGTTGGATGGAGTCTCTAGAAGGTTGCATGGATGGAAAAAAAACTTTTTTTGTCCTTAGGAGGTGGAATTACCCTAATTCAATCTTGTTTGTCAGACATCCTGAGCTACTTTTTATCTCTTTTCAAGATTCCAAGTTCAATAACTTTTAGGATTGAAAAAATACAAAGATATTTTCCATGGTTGGGTTCTAGGGAGGGTAAAAGGGATCATTTGGTTAGTTGGGACATAGTGTGTAGGCCTAAGGAGTTTGGTGGGCTAGGGTTTTGGAAAATTACTCTGAGGAACCAAGCTTTATTAGGGAAGTGGCTTTGGAGATACCCTAAGGAAAGTTTTTGCCTTTGGCGTTAGGTTATCTTGAGTCTTTATAGGATACATCCTAATGAATGAGACGCTAACAATATAGTCAAATGGTTAAATCGTTACCCTTGGAAGGCCATTGCATATATTCACGAAGTTTTTTCTGCACACTCTCGCTTTGTGGTGAGTTATGGGACCAGAATTCATTTTTGGAAAGATTTGTGGTGGGGGAACCAACCTTTATGCTTACAATTTCCAAGACTTTCCAAAGTCACCACAACTAAAAACCTTTCCATTTCAGCCATATTGGGATCTTATCTTCCACTAGAATCTAACTGATGTGGAGATTGAGGATCTTAAAAGACTAATGTCTTTACTTTCCCATGTACATTTAACTTCTTTTGTTCCAAATGTGAAAACTTGGGTATCGTCCTCCTTAGGAGTATTTTTAGTAAAAAAAATTCTTTTAGCCTTATCCAATTTCTCATATTTTGTTCCTTTCTACCCAATTATTTTTTTGTGGAAATCAAGAGTCCCCTCTAAGGTCATGGCCTTTGCCTGGTTAGTGGCATATAAGAGGGTAAATACTAATGACATACTATAGTTGAGAAGGCCTTTCAATGCCCTTAGTCCTGACCGGTGCATCCTATGTCAGAGTAGAGAGATGATTGATCATCTTTTCTTTCATTGTCCGATTACTTTGGGATTGTGGCATAAGATATTATTATAGGCTGGAATGACGCGGGTTTAGCTAGGTAGTATTCGCGATATGATAGTGATTTCTTTCAAGTGTTTTGGGAACTCTATTAGAGGGCAAGACTTTTTGGAGGATCATGTGTCTCTCTTTGTTGTGGATTGTGTGGAGAGGAAGGAACGCTAAGATTTTCAAGGACACTTGGAAGATGCTAGAGATGATGTGGGATTTGCTTCATTTCTATGTTTCTTTTGGGGTTTACTGTACAAACGTTTTTAAACCTTATCCTTCGAGTATAATTCAACTTAGATGGCTATCGATATGTACACCCAAGGGTTGGGTGTACAGGGTTAGGAGATGTTATACTTGTATAGACTTTTTTGTACCTTTTGCCTAGCCTTCCTTGTATAGTGTAGGTTTCTTCAAGTCTTTTTTATCAAGTCTGTATATCATGGGGTGGATTTCTCATCCTTCTTATGTTTTATTCTTTCTTAATTAGTACATTTGTTTGTTTCTGATAAAAAAAATAAAAAATAAAAAATAAAAATTAATGCTTCTAAAATAGAATGAGATTTAGAAAATCCGAGATCCATTTTGAACATGGGGATAGGTTCTTGTACGAATGGGCATGCAGTGAAACTAAAACACCTTTCTTCTTGCAACTAGATTGCAAAATGTAAGTAGGCTTGACTTTGAACATGGGGAAAATACCGTCCTCTGTTTTGAACATGGAGAAAGGTTCTTGTATGAATGGGTATGCAGTGAAACTGAAACACCTTTCTTCTTGCAACTATACTGGAAAATGTAAGTAGGGTTGACTTTCTCACATATCTGAACTCTGCACCTATTATTAGGGAATAATGAAAATGTTCTAATCATCCTTTCCTGTTAAGCTTTTTTTCAGCAAAAAGTGTGAATTATGTTCTGTTTTGGCTCATTTTTGTCTGATATACCTTTTTGTTTTATTGAGAAGATGAGTGGAATGGAGAACGAGAAATCTCCTTCCTTTGTTCAAGACTTTGATTTTTTTTCTTTTTTTGTTGTTTTTTGTTACATGGAAGAAAGAATTATAGATATATGTAAATTCCTCTGATTCTCATTCCATATATTGCATTATGGTTGATCTGAAATTAGACGCTAGATCAGTCTTGTACTGGTTCTTGTGCAAAAACAGGAATGGCTGCTCAAACAGATTTTAAACTATGCTTGACATCATTAGCTCAGAATTTTGACTCTTTGTATTCCACTAGGTGTTTATATTCTTGCTAGTTCATATAAAATACTTTAACAAGAATGACGACAGTTTTTATGTGAAGGAATTCCTGATGTCATATTTAACCTATAAATTCTTGCATGAGAGTGATAGCAGTTTTTATGTGAAACGTTTCCTTAAATTTGATCATCTTTGTGCAGGATGATCGCTATTCTAGGTATATTGGTAGGATGGCAATTGTGCCAATGACATTTGGCCGTCATGTTCCTATTATTTCTGACAGGGTAAAGGCATCTGAATACCATTGTTCTTAGTAATTATGTTATTTTATATTGTTGTTTTGTTGTGAATACAATGCTAATTTTTCCTGAAGCTTATAAGCATTGGTGGATAAAGCACATCACAATGTATATAACATGATGTTTAGAAACATGAAATTGTAATGAGAATCTATTTATGAGTTGAAGTATCAAGATATGGGAAATGGCCCTCTCAAGCATTTTGGATGGGCTAATTCATATATAAGTTGAGGCTATGAAAAAATTATGAATGTAGAAAAAACTTGTGGAAGTTTTGGAAAAGAAATTATTGAGGACTTCAATGGCATAGAGTTTCCAATTTTGAGGGATGCCTTGGAACCATAGTTTTTAAAAACTTACATTATGCGATATGATGTAAGATATGGTACATTTTTCGAAAGGAAATTGATATGTATTGTAGTCTGTATCTTATCTTAAGCATCTCTTATAATACATATACAATACATGATATGATGATACATACACTTTTAACTATTTTTTATAATTTTTTAAAAAAATCAAATTTGAAGGTTTTTTCTTAAAAGAGTTATTATATTAATTGTTTAAAATGTATGGTAAGGTTAGAAATTGATTATAAAAATAAATAAAAAAATAAAAAATAAAAAAGATGTAAAATAATCCTACATGAAAAGTTTCATTCTTGTTGTTAAAGGCACACATGAGATGTTGGAAGTTAAGTAAATTCATTCGTGCAATGGATATTAAGGAATCTTCATTTGAATGATTTGAATGGTGATGTTGAAAATGATGGTGGTTGGCAAATAAGAACCTTTACATAATATACCTTTTTGTTATTTTGGATTTTTTTTTTCGATAAGAAAGGAATGATGACAAATTTGAAATGTGTGAACTTTGGAGATGACAATTGCCAACATATGCGTACGTATACATTCTTGTTTTCCGTTTAA
Source organism: Vitis riparia (assembly GCF_004353265.1). Classification (NCBI taxonomy): domain Eukaryota; kingdom Viridiplantae; phylum Streptophyta; class Magnoliopsida; order Vitales; family Vitaceae; genus Vitis; species Vitis riparia. Next base: position 13,730,463 of record NC_048444.1, read on the forward strand.
TACTATCTTTACTTACCTATCAAAAAAACATATAATTACATATAACTAGTTATAATCGAAACTAAAATTCATGTTTAAAAATTAAAAAATATATATATATATTTTTGTGGATTTTGTGATGAACCTATGCATTAAATTCATATTTTGTTAAATCGAACGTTTTAGAACTCTAGTTTCAATGTTTTCATGTGATATAACATGTTTTAACTCTTTAAATCCTATTATCATTCATGAAATTGGTTACATATTGAAAAACATAATGATATTGAAATAATATTTGTCTATTCACTGAATATATTTACAATCTATTCATAATGTTTGTAGTGAGAAAACAAAGAAACTACTCTATTATAAGCCTAAAATTATTCCACTAAATCAACCACCAATTATAAGAAATAAATCAGTCCTAATTATAGAAAATAAATCAACTGTAGAGATAAAAAAAAAGAAAAAAATCATTGCACCAAACTCCCCCTCAAGTTGTTGATTAAATGCCATAGTTAAGCTACAATTCCCTTGGTCGTCAGTATATTGGTCAATTGTCTTATCTGAGGATATATAGGGGGTAGTTACTAATTCATTATCATGCTTCTCCTTGATGAAATGGCGATCAATTTCAACATGCTAAGTTTGGTCATATTGAACTGGATTGTGAGCTATACTGATAGCCAACTTCTTGTTACCGTAGAGCTTCATAAGACCTTCCCAACTTACTTTAAGATCATTGATAATAGTTTTTATCTAGAGAAGATCACATATTCCATGCACCATGGCTTGAAATTCTGCTGTAGCACTTGACAGCAATCATAAACTGTATCTTAAAGTTATCAAATTCCCCACTAAGAAAATACGGTAGCTAGATTTTGACCTCTTGTCAGTGACTGATCATTCCCAATCAACATTTGTATAAACCTTAAGTGTATTCCTCCCTCTTTTTGAAACAAAATCCCATTGTTAGGAGTTGACTTCAAGTATCTAGTGTCCGAGTAACCGCCTCCCTGTGTACCTCACTCACCACACTAACAATATGTGATAGGTAAATTAACTTACCTATCTTCATACCTCTATCTCTCAACTAGAGGACTCAGCACTTAATCAAGTTTGTGACCAACCTCAATGGATGTATTTGCCTACTTGCACCCCAAGAGTTTGGTTTTTCTAAGGAGATCTAAAATATACTTTTGCCGTGCAATAAAAAATCCCTCCTTTGACTAAGCAACTTCAATCCCAAAAAAGTATTTCAGTCCTTTTGGGTCTTAAATTTCACATCTAATCTCCCTAGTATGATCACCTTGGTTCTAAATATAATTCATATTCTTCATTGCCTTTGCAAACCTTCCAAAGAAAGCTCTAGGGGATTGTTTAAGCCTATAGAAGGCCTTCTTCAATTGAGAGACCTTCTTCCACTTGAAATTTTCTTCTAGACAAGGTTATATCTCCATATAAACCTCATTCTCTAAATTCCCATGGAGAAATGGATTCTTTACATCGAATTGATGCAAGGGTCAATCAAAGTTAGTAGCAAGGGATAACTATATATGAATAGTATTTATCTTTGCCACTATAGAAATGGTTTCTTGGTAATCTATCCAATAAGTTTGAATATATCCTTAACTACCATTCTTGCATTATATCTCTTAAGTGTCCCATTTGCCTTATATTTTATTATAAATATCCACTTACACCAAACTTGTTTTTATTCCTAATAGGAAGATCCACAATTTCCTGGATATGATTTTTTTTCTAAGGCACTCATCTCCTCTTACATTGCATTCCTCCAATTCTCATCCCTTAATGTCTCTTGGAATAGTTTTGGGTATGTCAATGAAATTATGTTTGGTAACAAACACTCTATGAGATGCAGAAAGATTAGCAAATGAAACAAAGTTGGTTAAAGGGTGTTATAGATGAAGGACCTCTACCTTTAATCAACTTTTTGATTGGTTGGGTTCTAGATGAGGGTTGGTGATTTTTTGTATCCCCTTTTCTTTTTGTTCTTGCCTTTTGGTGCCTTTTATATACCCTCGTATGCTTTGGGTCAGCCTTCAGGCACCCTTTCCTCCTCTTCATATATATATATATATATATATATATATATTATCTGTGCGTTTATTTATAAAAAAAAAAAAAAGGTCAGAAAGGTTTCAACAAGAATTGAAAGTCCGAGATTGATAGGTAGAGGACGGTTCTATAGCTGAAAATAGACACATTTCTTAACCTTATAAATCTGAAAAGATTTGGAAATTGATACTTGAGAGATTGATCACCAAACCAAGTATCCTCCCAAAAACAAATTTTAGTGCCATCTTCAACTATCTAATAGAAAAATAAAATTTTCATATAGCTCTTGTTTTGCAGGCTCGGTGGTGCTTTGTTCCATGAAGATGTTTTGGAAATTGAACATATTTTAATACAAGATATAACATACTTATTGGCATTCTAGAAAAACATTTCACAATTGATAGAGCAAAGAGTAAATTTAAATCCATCAAATTAATTTCATCCCTTTTCTTTTAATGAAAGAAAAGAATTAGATCTATCATTATTTAATTTATTACTATTGTATTCTATACAATAAAGATGCTGGATTGCATTCAAAGTCTGGTTTCAAATAATAGAAAAAAACTAGATGATCTGTTAAACAAAATAGAATTTCACACTGTCAGTATATTGCCTTTCACTACATCAGTAGTAGTTCAAATTGGTATAAGTTCTAGACTGTTGATTTATTGTGCTTTCAAAACCTATCCTCACTTTCAGATTCCTTGATTGTTTCTAAGGGTAGATAGTCCCTCAAAGTTAAATGTATTACAATTTCTTAATTTTTTCAGTTTGCATCTTTGTTTTGCCTTTTCTTTTCAATTTGTTATTCCTTAAATCCATTTCAAACAATTGAAGATGGACAACCTGATTGCTAGAGATTTTCTAAACTGCCAATGTTGCAGTATGTTGATAAAGACTTTGGAACTGGTGTGCTGAAGATAAGCCCTGGTCATGATCATAACGACTACCTTCTTGCTAGAAAACTTGGTCTCCCAATCCTTAATGTAATGAATAAGGATGGGACACTTAATGAGGTTGCTGGACTGTACTGGTAATGTTATGGAATAATTTCATGGGGTTGTTAAATGCTTGTTTTATTCAAAAGAAGTGTTTTGCTTCTGTTTAATGTGTGTAATGGCACTTGCAATATCAGTGGCCTTGATCGGTTTGAGGCACGGAAGAAACTGTGGTTAGATCTTGAGGAGACAGGTTTGGCTGTTAAAAAGGAGCCTCACACATTACGAGTTCCCAGATCCCAGCGTGGTGGAGAAGTGCGTTTACATTGCTTTTCTCTTATGTTCTTCCAAATTTGAGAGTTAAATATTGGTGGATAATGCTCTTTTACAAGGAATTTCTTCTCACGTTTTTCCCCCCTTCTAATTAGGTAATAGAGCCTCTAGTGAGTAAGCAGTGGTTTGTAACTATGGAGCCATTAGCTGAGAAGGCTCTTCAAGCAGTTGAAAGAGGAGAATTAACCATTATGCCTGAAAGATTTGAGAAGGTATTTATGATTAATTATCTTTTTATTCAGCAGCATATGACTCCTTCAGGTGGATTTGAACTTCTTCTGTTTCTTCTCTTTATTATTTGGTGCTGTAATCAACTCTGTACTTTCAGCAGCTTCTAGCTAGTGGAATGGTGACCTGCTTAGAATTGCATGATTGTAATACATGGATGAGTGTCACCTGAATGCTTTCCATTCCAGTATTTTGGGAGGGGAAAAAAGGGAAAATCCCCAAAAAGGAAAACAATATTATAAGACAAAAATACTGAAACAAATTCTGTTTCATTTTTTTTTATAAGTAAATGGCAATAGTATTAATATGAAAGCACCAAAAGGGGCACACCAAAGTACATATGGTGTATACATTGGCCCCAAAGAGCACAAAAAAGGATAGGGAAAACAAAAACACTCCCTCCCTCAATTCGACCCCAACCAATCAATAAAATCAACTAAAAACAGAGTTGTATTTTCTATAAACAAATTAGACCAAGATAACAAGTTGCACAAAACAAGAATTTCAGCCTTTGAACAAAGAGCTCCACTTTCTTGAAATATCTTCTATTTCTCTCTTCCATATTGTCCAAAAAAAGACATAAAGGTGCTATTCTCCAAACTTTTTTCTGCTTTCTTCCAACAAAAAAGTCATGCCACCCTAAAAGGGTCTCTGTAACTGTAGAATGGATCACCCAATGCACCCTGAAAATAGAGAACAAAAGCTCCCACAACACCCTTGCCTTCTCACAATGCAAGAGCATATGATCAATAGACTCCTTATGAGCATAACAAAGGGAGCATATAAATTGTATTGGATTAGAATACAATTTGTACATCCTATTTTTACACAATTACCAATAGTAAAGTTACTCTTACAACTTGTCATCCTACAATCTTTCTCATAAATCATGGATCAAGTTCACCTACCAAGAAAAAAGGGGGGAAGAAACAAATACAATTAATAGAAAATCATTTCATTGACTAGGCTCACAATCAGATTCCTAAGAATTGGCCAACAAAATCCTACAAGCTTAAGCTTTTAGGAAAATTGGTAGTATAACAAATTTTTACCAACAAAGTGTCCAATTCCTTGTTGGCCAAATGCGGATCCTTTGTCTTCTTTTCATAATTGAAAATAATTAATATTCTTTTAATTTTTTATAGAAAATTTTTTGACATGTCTTAATATATATTTTAAAAGTAATTATGTAATTCAATGAAGATAAATGCATAACTGAAAAGACTCATTGGTGATAAATTATTGAATATAAGCATTATTAATCATTTCTATTTTATCAATCATTCTATACTTTTACTATTATTGAAGGGTGTCGTCTCTGGGTTAAATTTTTGGCTCTGCCCCTGCTCTATGACCTCCTTTTTTGGTCATTTTAATCTACACCATGCGGATGCTTTTTGAACTCATGTAAAGATACCTTTAACCATCAACTCAACTACCTTCATATGATTGGTTATCAATAAATTAGTCTACCCTTAGTTGCTTCTTCAGAATAGTATCCCACTCATACTGAACATTGCATGGGTTTGCTTCAATTACAGATTTATAATCACTGGCTATCAAATATTAAGGATTGGTGTATAAGCAGACAACTATGGTGGGGACATCGCATACCAGTTTGGTATATTGTTGGAAAAGACTGTGAAGAAGAATATATAGTTGCTAGGAATGCCAACGAAGCTCTTGAGAAGGCTCAAGAGAAGTATGGAAAAGATGTGGAAATTTATCAGGAACCAGATGTTCTTGATACTTGGTTTTCAAGGTTTGTTATCCATGAAATTTAGCATTTGTTCGTTCTTGTTATGGTTTACTTGCATACAAAAATCCTAAAGTTTATCTTATTAGCATCCTTGTCATAATTATGATCATTGTCTGGTTCAGGTGGTGGATGATCTATTTATTTTCTCTTGGCTTTAGCATATAGCTACAAATGTTTACTTATTTTTCAATTTAAGAAAACTGTGTCTTAGAGCTAGACCTAGTCAACTGTTTTTTTCTTTTTTTAAAAAAAAAAAAATTGCCTTCAAGCTTTTCTCTCTGGCACATCTGACAGGACAGTAATCATTTAAAATAAGAGTGGTTTGAGTGTAGATGCAATTATTTACCACTTGGTGCCATCTTTCCCTTTTTTGTCGTCTTTCCTCTTTTAAGAAACCTTGACATTACTTGTCTACTAATATGGTTTCAAGACAATATCTTCCAGGTTTTTTCAAGCACATTATTGTTATAGGAGTCTTTCTTGAGAATGTATCTTCTAAGTACATCTATGTATTGCAATGTGAAACTTCATTCAAATTCTGTATACATCTTTGAAGTTTTGAATTTTAGTGGGAAGCTATAGTAACAGTTGTATTTACAGTTTCTCCAAAAATTATAATATTAGACATTTAACCAATATTTGGAAAAAAAATAAAAGAAAACTGTGAAAAGGGGCAAGAAGTAGCGTATTTCTTTCAACTGCTATTACGCTAACATTTTTCAGATTTTTGCCATATTTTCCATTCTATATATGTCCCTTATACTGATTTCTGATATACTATGATTCTGTGCTTTTCTTCAAATTCTAATTTTTGTTGTAATGGAATTGAAATAATTATTGAAGTCATAATTTCTGTTGAAATTTCATCTAGGTACTAGAAATTTTGCCTACATTAAAAGTCCAGTTCCTTAAATATTAAAAATTAAAATGGCCCAGTGGAGGTGCATTTAACGAAGTACATCATTTTAAAATTTTTTTGAAGTTGTTAATGAGAAAATAAAATGCTGGTTTGGCACCTCTAGAAGGCCTTGTCAAAGTGCCTCTCTTTAATTCTTCTTGTTCACTCTTGCAATAGGCATACTTGTGAGATTGATAACCAGGGCTGAGGAATATAGTTGAGGGTGGTTTTCAAGTTGGTAGAGATACTGTGAGAGTAGCTCACCTTCAAGCTGCAGATGGCACCATGTTTTTAAGTGTATTCACAACATTAAGCTTATTCTCAAGCTTTTTCTATTTGGTGCATATCTGCAACCTCCTATCTGCTAATGTTTAAAATTCTGATGCAAGTATGAAGTAGAATAACCCTAGGATAGTTTTCTACAATCAAATAAGTTGTGCTAGGGCTTCAATCTTTTAGGATTAAGGAGAGAAACAATGAACCAGAATTATGGCAGTAGGGGGAAAAAAAAATAAAGTATGGAACCAGAACAAAAATATGGAAAAGACAGGAAACCTTGGAGTTTCATTAAAGCCTTCTAAGAGTCTTATTTAGAAGAGAAGTAATGGAGTCTCACCATTGAAACTTGCAAAAACATGCAAAACAACTTAGTATTATTCATCATCAATTTCATTTCACAATAAGTAGCCTTATTATAGGCTTTAGAAAACCTTAAAAACTCAATAAAACCAAGTAAAAAACCTAATCTATATAGTAACTCATTAGGACTCTTATGATCTTATCACTCCTAAATCTTCCCAAATTGGAACTAAATAGGAAATAGAAACTATATTTTTGAACTAAAAACTTAACATTATAAAAACTTTTAGAAACTTCTAATAAAGAAGACTTTTAGATTCTAAAAAGGACACGAATATAGAAACTTTTTTTAAAACTAAAAAAAAAATAAAAAAGACATTTTGCCAAATCAAAATTTTAGAAATATACAAATTTCTTTTAAGGAGAAAATTTCAACAAAAAGCTTGTTAAATACTAAATGAAACTCAAATTTCAACAACTTATGTTAACTTTTGAGAACCTAAAATACTGCAAAATTACCTAAATACTTGTATCATATCTTAAGTAGAGCTTATGACACACAATACAATATGAGATCTAATGATACAACAATGCATACACCTTTAATTATTTTTCATAATTTTTAAGAAAAATCAAATTAAAAAATTTCCTGTTAAAAGAATTATTATATTAATTGTTTAAAATGTATGGTAAGATTAGAAATTGATCATAAAAGGGATAGAAAGGTAAAATAGGCTTATATGAAAAGCTACATTCTTTTTTTCAAAGGTTATGTTGGAAGCTAAATGAATTTATTCTTTGAATGAATATTATAGAATTTTATTTGAATGATTTGAATTTTAATATTGAAAATGATGGTAATTGATGTATAAAAGCCTTTTTTTTTAATATATTAGTTTTGAGAATATAAAAGTTGGAGGTTTAAAGATGACATATAAAGACATATATGTCAACACATATATGTACATATACTTTGTAAAATTTGGAACTAAAACTTTATCTAAAAATTTAAAAAGTTTATTTTTGTGATGAGTGTGAATCTCTACATTAAATTCATATTTTGTTAAATTAATTTTTTTTAAAAATTCTAGTATTCAATGTTTTCATATGGTGATATAGTTGAAAATCTTTAAATCCTATTAACTTTCATAAAACTAATTACATATTGTTCTATAGTTTATATTTTCAATATACATGTACATGCATGCATATTTTTTCTCTTTAATTTTCAATATATAAAAAACCTATGATAAATGATATATGATCCACAACACCAAAAACAAAAAAGGATATATGATATGTTTTACATGTTAACAACTATGGTTAATCCTCCTCCTTTGTCCCTAGGTTAACCTAACTAGAACCCTAAAATTCAAAAGATTTGGGTCTCTTTTTGCTTGAAGGCTAGTAAGAAGGTAAAATACCAATGATCTCCTCGAGCCAACTAGAATCTACCAAGCTTTTAGTTAGTATGTTGTGCTTGTGCTTGGGGATTGGGCATTCTGGTTATCTGTTTTTCCATTGTCCCAACTACCCTTGCTTTGAAGCTATTATATAGATTGGTTTCATTAGAAAGGATGGCCTAGTTTACTTCCTGGGCTTGTGAGTAACTTAATAGGAAGGAATGTGATAAGTTTTAGGATACAAGGAGATTGGTGATTGAATTGTGGGAGAATATTTAGGAAGTGTTTTTGAAAAGAGTTACGAAAAATAGTTTTTGAAAATTGTTTTACAATTTTTTGTAGAAAAAAAAAGTTAGTTTGGGAACTTGAAACGTTTTTAACTTGTTTTCTATATTTTTAAATATTTTTTTTAAAACCAACTTTTATTTGTAATGCTTTATTTTCGATCATTCTCCATATTTCTATAATTATTTATCAAAACAACCCTAAAAAAAAAAGTGAAAACAACTAAAATATGTTATTAAAAAAGCACCATATTTTTTGTTCTTAAAGAATAAAAGATTGGGGTATGTTTGGAAACCTTTTTTTTTTTTCCTTGAAAACAGAACAAAAGAACATAAGATTGGGGTATGTTTGGAAGCTTTTTGCAAAAACAGTTTTCTGTTTTTAAGGGAAAAAAAAAGTTTTTTGATAACATATTTTAGTTGTTTTCACTTATTTTTCAAGGGTTGTTTTGAAAAATAATTATAGAAATATGGAGAATGATTGAAAATAAAGCACTACAAATAAAAGTTGGTTTTATAAGAAATATTTAAAAATATAGAAAACAAGTTAAAAACATTTCAATTCCTAAATAGACTTGTTCTATAAAATATCAGAGAACAATTTTCAAAAAAATTATTTTTAGAATTGTTTTCGAAAACACTTTTCAAACAAAACCTTATTTTTCTGCGTTTTAGATACTCCTATACATTTTCTTTCTTTCTTCTTCTTCCTTTATATATGTATATATTTTTGAAGAATTTCTCATCCTTCATTCTTTTACACAATTTTTTGTTTTTGTTTTAAATACAATACATGCATAGTTTTAATTAAAAAAAGAAAAAAGAAAAAAATAAAGCTAAAGTATAGCATTCAAGATGGCTCAGAATTCTAAATTTCTTATTGTATTAAATCCTTCTTTCTGTGGTTTAAGGAGATGCTGCAACAAAGGTGTCTAATTCATTTTTAAAATTTTTCTGTGATAGTTAATTAGTAGATATGACTAAAACTTTGTAGCTGTTGAAATATATTAATTGTATTATATGTATTTTTTGCTTTGTTGAAATGAAGAGAGTTAAAACATGTGAAGACTTCCAATCAAAAAAAACATGTGAAGACTTGGACTTGTTCCATTTGACATGAAAACCTACTCTACATGCATGCATAAAGATGATAGTATATCCAAACAATATGAATCCTATGTATGTTGACTAGATGTATCTTGTTTGTTTTTCTTCAGTGCATTGTGGCCTTTCAGTACTCTTGGATGGCCAGATGTGTCTACACAGGATTTTAAGAAGTTTTATCCGACTACAGTGCTTGAAACTGGGTATATACTTCTATCACTAACGGGTGCTGCCTTAGCACTCCCTCTTTCTTTTTCTATTGTGTATCATGTCTACAACTAAATTTATTGATGCAAAAATGTGGCTGGAAAGACCAATTTGTGACTAAAGTAAATAATATGGATTCTTTCAATTCTTCTAGATATGGATGCTCTTTAGAACAACTTCCATGGCTTAAAGATATTATGTCTAATCAGAGAAGTACTGAACATGATGGTGAATTAAAAAATGTTTTTACCCTAGTATTGCTGTTTCTTGTGCATTTCATTTCAGAAATAAGGCATAGTTCAGTTTTCCTCTAAAATGACAGTGTATGGAAGACTTCTCTTTACAGACTTGTAAAACGAGGGAAAGAAGGGGAAGGAGCTACTTTGGAACAATAGATGTGGAAAATGCAACCTGATAATGATTTTTGGTATTATACCCTGAAAGATATTAAAAAATAGAAAAAGAACTAAAATGGAAAATTAAAAATTCCAATTGTTCTGAGAAGTGAGAAATTTTCTAAAAAAAAAAATCTTTCATGGCCTCCACATCACTTAGTTCTGTTATATATGGAAGAAAACTTTGAAGTGTTTGTGCACTCATGTGTGTGTGCACACATAAATACATATGTATAATACTCATTTCAAAAAATACTGTGAATTGCTGCCTAGATATATGTTGAATCAAAGATATATGCTAAGTGCCTAATTGGTGCCTTGCATCTATGCTGAATGCAAGTATATTTGAATATTATATGCCCAAGTTCTTAAGAAACTGTATCAATCATGAATAATATACATCTTTTTAAGTAAATAACTTTTGCATATTATGATTTCATATGTAGAAACAGGTTTCTAGGCTTGATCAATAAATATGCCCATAACATTGTATAGCCACCTATCCTCTTTTTAGACAGGGAGCCACCCCCAACGCTCATGGAATGCAAAATAGATTTTATTATTGATGAATCTGGTTTTGCATTTTCATCCCTAATTTTTCTAGCACCACCTATCCTTTTTGTACAGGCATGATATATTGTTCTTTTGGGTGGCAAGGATGGTCATGATGGGAATTGAGTTCACAGGGGCTGTTCCTTTTTCTTATGTTTATCTACATGGACTTATCCGGGACTCACAGGTGAGTACAATGCAGGAGTAAAATTATCTCTTCAATTTTTATACTGTGTAGTAAAGTAGCAACACTTGTTTCTAAAAGAGAGTTCTACCTTAAGGCCTGCTTTTGCCCCTATTCCTAAGCCCTTAACTTGGACAGTGCAGTAGGGGAATAAGGGATGGTGTCCATGATAATTGCAGACTGTGGTCATCATTCCATCTGACAGAACACCATGCAATTGGTCTTCTATTTGGCCTATGTGGTATGTCTAGCGCATAGTTTTAAAAGGCTCAAGGTGCAAAGTCCTCTTGGAGCCTAGGGCGCAAGGCGCAACTAAGGCGTGGGCTTTAGTGAAGTGAGGCGCACCCTAGTTTATATATATAATTTTATATAGTATGCCTGGAAAGGTACACTGCTGCTGCTTCTTATTCTTCTCTTCTTCCTCTACTCAGTGGCTTCTTCCTCTTCTTCTTCTTCTTTTGCACGCATGAGACAGGGAGCCCTAATCTGGGCTGAGCCTTTTTTTTTTTTTTTTTTGAATTTTGTTGGGTCAAAACGCAGCGTTTTGACCCAATTAAAAAAGAAGAAGAAGAAGAAGAAGAAGGCCCAGATTAGGGCTCTTTGCTCTGCCTCTGCAACTCATTTGTGGTTTGTGGAGGAAGCGTACCTTTTTGGGGCATTGTGCCTGGCCAAAGGCGAGCGCTTTGCTTGCTTAAGCCGCACCTCCTTCAACAAGCATCACCTAGAGTAAGGCAAGGCGCCGACGTTTCACGTCGCACTGCCTTGCGCCTAGGCGCACCTGAAATGCGCTTTTCACAACTATGGCCTAGAGAATGGTGAATCCTACCCAGGATCGGAATTGGGTATTTCCTCGGTTTCTGAGAACTTCATGGTTATACATCAGGATTCTCTGTTATATATTGCTTTATGGAGGATATATGTTTTTTTTTAATCATGCTTGTGTGTGTGAGCGTATGCATGTACATGCACATGCACACAAGTACAAAGAGTAGCAAAGCTATGGGCTAGAGATGAATTGCCTAAATGTACGAATCTGAGTTGCCATTTGCTCAAATATGTGTCAGATGACTCAGATCCAATCTGCATTCCTGATATTGTAACATTTGGTCCTGAGATAGACCGGAAAAAAAAATGCATTTTATTGGTTAAATTAGCATGGTATAACATCAATAGGTATCTGTAACTTGTATAGATGAAGAACAATACAACCTAGATCTCTTGTGTCAGTGAACATTTACTTCCAACTGTGAATATCTTTCTATTTATAATCACAACCATATTTGTTTTGATCAGCTGTTGGCTCTTTTCTTCAATGCATTTGAAGTTTACACCCTGCAATTCTGCTGTTGCTAATCCCTGTTTGAATAACTATGTAATGAATTCTTTCAGGGAAGAAAAATGTCTAAGACATTAGGAAACGTAATAGATCCAATTGATACAATCAAGGAGTTCGGCACTGATGCTTTACGATTTACGCTTGCTTTAGGAACTGCTGGTCAGGTTTGTCTTGCCTTCAAATGATTAGAACTACTGCATCAAGGCTTGCTGTGTATTTGCATCCTAGAATGACAGCATATGTTTCCCTTAGTGCTTCTTGTGCACTTGGCTGGTTCCTAACTGATAGCAATGGTTCATTAACAACTAATTTTGCACTCTTGTTCCAGGACCTTAATCTATCCACTGAGAGATTGACCTCTAACAAGGCCTTCACTAACAAACTATGGAATGCTGGGAAGTTTGTGTTGCAAAATTTGCCTAGTCAAAGTGATATCTCTGCTTGGGAAACTATACTGGCTTGTAAGGTTTGTGTTTTGCTCATTTTTGAGGTCAATTAAATCATGTTTGGTAACTTTGGTTTCTCAAGGACAAAACCCTACTTTAGAAATATTTATATATATGTGTGTGTGTGTATAATTCCCTTATGGATAAAATAAGGGGGATTTGAAAAGTAAGTGTATAATTGAGGATCCAAATGCAAAATCTTCAGTATGCATAAGGTATAGGATAAACAAAATGTCCCAAAGGTGTGAAAACTAAAATATGAAATTCCCCTATCTCTCAACATTACAAAGTTTACAATCCAGTAGAAGATAAGAGAGCATAAAAAATGGTCTCCTTTGAAGAACAAAGTCTCTCCATAAAGATACACAGGTATCTCTTTTCTCAGCTTACCTATAAAATCTAAAGAACATTTTCCATTCTTGAATGTTTAGCAGCATATAATCCTCTTCTTTACAAGTCAGTAATTCCCTGGACGTCACTGTAACTATGTCAAGTCAAGATATATTCAGATCAAAGACACATTTACTATCAAATAAAAAAAGTGGCAACTTTTCTTTTGCTTTTTTTTTTCTTTTTTCTTGTAAAACCCAAAAAAAAAAAAAAAAAATGAAGAAGAAGAAGAAGAAGAAAGAAACACTTTATTTATCACAAAGGTGTAGGATAAATTAGCTATTCTTCAAGTCAAGCAAGCAAAAATTGCAAAGTGAAGACCCTTTGAGTTTACACAGATATGTGACCCTACGACATAATCACCAAGCGCATCTATGTCCTAATAATCACTCTAGGAGGAAGTAAGTTCCCAACAGATGCCCTTATGATCCTCCCCTCTTAGCGAACCGATTTGCTGCATGCTTGGTTGATCTAGGCCATCCAGGAAACAAGTGCAAGTTTCAAATCAGTGAATGAACCAAACTGAAAGAAGGAACCTTTATTATTCCAACATAGATCTTATTTAAAATGTGGGAAAGGGAGCTGGATTTCTTATTTATGGTTGATGATTGATTCAAGATGAGAGCATTGCACCATTTCTCTTGAAAGATGTAAAAGAATTTTCAAATTTATGCATCTCATTTCTATGTTCCTGATAACTTTTGTATCCCCTTTCACTTGAAATTGGATAATTCCCATAAGTTTTGCTTCTACTAAACCATCCAACCAAGCTATAATCTCAGCCTCTACTGCCAATCTAGAGCAAAGTTTTTAAATGCAAGAGCGTAAAGCAAGGCATTTTTGTTCCCATGAGTGAGGCATAAGCCTTGAATCATTGAGGCATAAGCCTTTTGAGACCCTAATTTTTATAAGTAATAAATATGTAGAAATATATAAATAAAATAAAATATAAAAAATGAAAAACTTTCTAGAAAATTAATTTAAGTCAAAAAAACCAATACTAATATTTCCACAATTGAACAAAAAATTATAATATTTTACAAAAATAACAATCATAAGTCAAATATATGTAGTTAAAATGTATCAATTTAATTCCTCCTTTCCAATATCATCATCATCATCCTCATCCAATGTATCCATAGTAGGAAAGCTTGCACTATTAAATCCCTCATTTCATTTAATTCCTCATCTTCATCAATTAGTGCCGAGTTCACCTCCTCTTTGCCTTTGCTTCCACTTTTACCTGTCATAAAGTACAATGCAGGTGTAAAATATTACAACTGATGATTAAACTTACTATAGTTTATAACTCTAATTTTTTTAGTACTTCCTTGCAAAGTCATCATGTTTTCTTTTGCAAGAATGTGAAGGAACAATGTTGATCGATGGTGTTTGAATCTCTTCTCCTTTTGATGACACAATTCTAATGACATCAAGATTAAATAATTCATCATCTTCAAGCCAAATAGTATCAAGTAGGAGGAGGGAAACTTCTTTCTCGACAATCAATTCATCATTTGAATCAATCTCCTCCACCAATATTGGATCAATTTTTTGTCTCCTCTATATACTTTGCTCTCCCAATCTTGTGTTGTACCTCACATACTAGAGCATTCATCCTCTTCTGTTCAAGTTTATTTTTCTTTTTTGTATGAATGTACAAATGAATAAATAAATAAATACCAAATGCATATGTTAAGATTGAAATATCCAAATATTAAAATGTTAAATCTAAGAAAGCTAACATTAGAATAGAAATATATTTACTAAAAATTAGAAGTATTACCGATTCAAAAGTGCTTCAATTTCTCTCACATCCCAAAGCTCTACAAGTGAGGGTAAGGACTTGAATAGCAAACTTTGGCAACTCTAGTTTTGAAGCCAGAAACACGTTCACCAACTCATAGGACTTCTTAATTTTCAACAATCAATTGCAATACGACTTACAAATATTCACCTCTCGCTTTTCACCTCTTGCTTGGTCACATAAGATGTCAGCTGTTGAAAGTTCATAGTAATCCTACATCTTATCCATGCATTCAAATAATCGTTTCCTCACCTCATCTACATTAGACAACTTATCTTTATAGCGCAGTTGATCTTTCTATCCCAATTTCCTACCCTTAATAGGTTTTCCATGTCAGCATATCCAAGTATTTTCCTGAATTATCAAAAAAAAAATAAAAATCCAAGTATTTTCCTGAGCATCACCCTTGTTCATGCCCATGCTATGTAGGAAAAACTTGCAGTTACCACCAGCCTTTTTGTTAAACCCTGTTCTGCACATTGATATTGATGCAATATGGAAGATGTTTGCTTTATTTTGGTTTAGCAGCAATCATGGCATATATGTTTGAGAAAGGTTGATAATTTTCTGTTTGTAAGTTAAAATTATTTATGTTTTTTTCAGTTTGATAAAGAGGAGGCCCTACTCAGGTTACCTTTACCAGAATGTTGGGTGGTAAGACTGCTGTTGTAATGTGTTCTCTGCATTCTTGGTTCATGACACCCTTGTAGTTTACCAAATAACTTTCTTTAATTTTCAGGTCTCGAAACTTCATTGTCTCATTGACATGGTCACCACTAGCTATGACAAATATTTCTTTGGAGATGTAGGAAGAGAAACATATGATTTCTTTTGGGGTGATTTTGCTGATTGGTATGTTTGTTTAATATTCTTGCTGTTTTGTGCATGGAATTTTTTTTTATCTTTATCAATCAATATTTAGATAATGCAAAATTACTGATCAAGAAAGCTTAGTTAAGCACTTCAAGTTGCGTCATAGAAGAGTTAGAATGATCAGTATTGGAAAGTATGGTATACATTAGGAGCCCAAATCCTAGCAACTTAAGCTTTGAGGAAAATGGGTTGTCCAACTTGGTATCAAAGTCTCGTTTGGCGGGAGGCCTTATGTTTGAATCTTACTACATGTTTATTTCCCCGATTCATTGAGTTTATGTGTAAGTCTAAAGGAGATTGTCCATAGTTTGTTTGTCTACAAGCTTGTTTGTCTCTCCACATGCGGAAATGGAACTACATGTGAGGGAGGGTGCTAGAGAACATGGTACATATTATGTGAAGGAGGGTGTTGGAGAACATGATATACTACTATGGGCTCAAATCCTAACAACTTAAGTTTTTAAGAAAATTAATTGTTTAATCATAGGCAATAGTATGCAAGATTAAAAGGTGTTTTTTTTTTTTTATTATTATTAAATAGTTAAAAACAAAACATGTGAACAACGTGATATACATTCTAAAGCCAAATCTTAATTGCTTAAGCTTTTAGGAAAGTTGGTAGCTTTAACACAGTATCAAAGTTTTGGTTAACTAGAGGGCTTGAGTTTGAGTCATTCCCCAATCCATTTTTCTTTCTATTTATCTATGATTACAAAATTTGTGATTTGTTTACTTGTTTGTCTTCCCATGTGCAGCTATGAGGCCTCACAGCTGCACATGAGGTTCAATGTTAGAGCATAATATATTTTGTGGGTTTAAATCCTACTAGTTCGAGCATTTAGAAAAATCGGTAACTTATAGTATCATAGCTCCGGTTACCAATGTTTTCAAGTTTGAGTCATCCCCTTATTTCGTGTGTAATCATAAATTTTGTGATTTGTTTGTTTGCTTCTCTCTCTACATGAGGATATGAGGTCACACCAAGCATGATATGCATTGTAGACCAAAACTTTGGATAATTCGAGGTCTCAAGTTCCAATCCTCCTATGTATTTATCTATCTTTTTGTCTATGATTATAAATTAGTGATTTGTCTACTGGTTTGTCTCTCCACCTACAAGTCCTAGTAGTTAAAGCTTTTAGAAAAGTTGGTTATTCAACACGGTTATGAGAGTTCTAATTTGCTAAAATTCTCGAGTTTGAATCTCATCCCCTCAACAACCCCCCACAAATTTATTTATCTCTCTAGTTATCTATGATCACAAAACTCCATGTGTAACCTAAGCTTTTAGAAAAATTGGTAACTGAACATAGTATCAGAGTTATTGTTAAGCAAAGGTCTCAAGTTTGAGTCCTCCCCCTTCTTTGATCTATTTATCGATCTAATTACCTATGATCACAAGATTGTGATTTGTCTACCTACCTGTTTATCTTTCCATGTGCATGAGAGGGTGTCTTAGGCCATGATATACATTGTCGGCCAAAATCCTAACAGCTTGACTTTAAGTCAAAAAGGGCAAGACAATTGAAGAGAAGGATTCTAGAAGTGGAAGGTTTCCCAAATGTGGAATTTCTAAAATATTTGCTCCAAATTGAAATAAATAATGGCATAATTTATGCTTTCCAATCTCTTATGTTTTATGAAGTTAAAATTGCATACAAATTTGATGGGAGTAAAATTATCAATTTCTTACCTCTTTCTCTACCATTAGCAAAACATTGGAAAAGATAGATGAAAATGACTTCACAAGTAAAAGCCTTTAAAGGTAAAAGTAATTAGACATTGGTTTATTGTGCAACAAAATGAAGCTCTTTTGTCCTATTTTACTGTTCTCAAATTAGAAAATTAATATAGTACTCCTTTCCTTTGAATCTAGACAAAATAAGGGTTATAACACCTTTTTGAAAACATTTTTTTTAATGGTGGGAAGAGGTATGTGATAAAATTACCAGAAAGAACAAAATGTCTGATTTCTGAACCATCAAGGCAGTGCTCTATAATTTTCAATAGCTTTAGGCTTCAGCCAGAGTGGAGAAAATTTGTTATTCCTTTAAAATAAATGGTCAACATATTGATTATCTATAGCTTGATTTGTTCATATTTTTTCAGATATAAGAAAACATTTTCTGATATATGATAATGAACACTTCAGCAAAATACAAATAGAGAATTTTGGGGCAAAACAACAAAAAAGCACTTCAATGAGATAGAATATTGATTATTAAGGGTTTAAAATTTGTTTTTTTTTTCTTCCAAGTCAACAAACTCATGCCCACATGTATTCTGCTATATTTAAAAGTATAGATTCAATTCTTGCTGTCAAACTGATAATTTTCTTGTAGATTTATGATCATCATGGGTTGAATGATGTTTCAAACTCGTGTTCTTTTGAGTCATATACCTAGCCTTGTTATGTGTATGCCAAATATAAATCATAGGCTGGAAGGGCCTCATGTACACCTAAGTGTCAGAAGTCACCTTTCACAATAGTTTTTCTTGTTGTCTCCAGTATAATTTGAGATATAAGAATCTCCCAATCAAAGTAAAAAACTCTTGTGAAAATTGTAAAGAAGGAAATTTTATCAGAATATTTTTTCCAAAGAAAAATAATTAGTTGAATGTAGGTACTCTTCAAACTCTGGAGATCACTACTGGTTGTGTTTTCTTTATTGAGCCCCCCTTGTTTGAATCAAATGTTTTGCATAATTGTTTCCTGACTTTATTTCTTCTAGCAATGGTCAATGATTTGAATTTGTTTTCTAGGTATATTGAAGCCAGTAAAGCTCGCCTTTATCACTCTGGAGGTCATTCAGTTGCTCAGGCAGTTCTTTTATATGTTTTTGAAAATATACTTAAAATGCTACATCCATTCATGCCGTTTGTAACCGAGGCATTATGGCAGGTAATGGTCTTGTTATTTTAATGATAATATGTTAATTTAAATTCCTCTAGCTATACACCATAATTTCTTAGTCGCTCATTCTATGTGATCTTCTGCTTAGATATCTTATTGGGAGGATTTTTTTGAAAATTGATAGATGTCCTTTACATGGCAGTGCCATAATGACCATGCTTTTGATTGAAAGCTCAAAGTTCAGTATCTGTAGCTTATGCTCAACCACTGTCTTACAGAGGTTGTACCAATATTTTGCTGACTTCAAAGGCTGGTGAATGACATTATACATTATAATTGTAAAAATTATTGTTTGTTATTTAACTCTAAGCCTAGCCATTAGTGAAGTTTCCTTGGTAAAAAAAATTCTACCAGTAGAAATAATAGGAAAACATCCTTACTGGCATTTCTTTATTGCAGTCTCAGAAATCAATCACCAAATTAGATTCAACTTTAGCCAGTTAGCCTAGTTGAAACCATTTCATTTGCACTCAAAATATGGAAAGTATTTGCTAATTCTTTGTCTGGTATCAGCCCGCAGCAAACGTATCCAAGGTAATTTGAGATCTATTCAGTCATGCCTAGTTCATTGTGATAGCTAATAAGACATATCTCATATATGGTGTATCATGAATCAAGTTATTTCAAAAGTGTTCCTTTATGCGGTACAATGATTAGTGTGAAGAGAGAGATGCAAGGAATTTGTAGGATGCAATGGCATACCAAATTTGGCTAAATGCCTTGTTTCTATGGTTGTTTCTTTAGTATTTCTTCAATTTAAACTATAGGTAGCAGATGTCTACATTGATAGGCCTTTTCTTAAATATATGTGAATAGGTGATATGATGCATCACTTGTTGCTGATACCATTTCATGTATATTTCTACATGTTTTTCAGACTACATGCAAGATACCTTATTAGTGCTGAAAGATAGTATGTAAATGGGTGACTGTAATGATTATTTTTTTTAACTTTTTGTGCTTCACTTGTTCCTAAAACACCCATTAGCACTAAAAGCACTTCTGTAGTCAAATACTGCATCACCCAATATTTGTAACATAAGCAGGAGGTGGCTTTTTCATGTTTCCTCTAAAACCTTATCTTTATGTCGCATTGTATCTCAACTTCCAAGGATAATGGTTGACCTACAATCATTCATGCTAATGAATAAACTCCAAAAGATAGTATTCAATGTTGCCCTGTGGTGCTCCTGGGAGATTTCTGTATGATATAACAGTTAATTTGTTCATGTTTTAATATTATTTTTCCTTTGACTTATATACAGGCACTTCCCAATCGAAAAGAAGCTCTTATGAATTCTTCTTGGCCTCAGACTTCATTGCCAATGCATGCAAGCTCAATAAAAAAGTTTGAAAATTTACAATCTTTGGTGAGTAATAAATATGCTCTTCAGTAATGCCCCAATGCTTCCACACCCAACCCACCATAGCTTAAATTTTTATTACCTTATGTTGCCATCCTGAAAGAATCATCATTTTTTTTTATTTGGGTCTATTTTGTGGGACTTAGACTAGAGCAATCCGAAATGCTCGAGCAGAATACTCTGTTGAACCAGCAAAGCGAATATCTGCATCTATAGTTGCAGGCAATGAAGTCATCCAGTATATTTCTGTAAGTGCTATAGATTTCCTTCCCCATGATCTCTGTGAAAATCAATGCCTTGTATTTGATATCTATTTACAACTCTAGCTGGGAGGTTGCTTATGAGTGTTGTTGAAAAAGGAGAAACATTATTGCAAACATGCTTTCTTCGTATGCCTTGTATTTGGTGCACTATTGACGGTTAAGTGAGAATTTGCCTCTTAGGAATCCTGTTCTTAGCTTCTGTTGAGCCAAAATTCAATTGCACTCCATTCATAGTGCTGTCTGAATAGTAACGTTCTGTTGACTGGGCTTGACTATTTTAAGTGAAGGAGAACTAGCTAGAGCTCACTGAATTCCTGAAAATTGTGTTGTTCAAACATCCATCATGATTTGCACTTTATCATGGTTCAGAATTACATTTTGAAGGTTGGTTTTGGTTCTGTTGGTTTTGATCTATGTAAGATTTCAAAAAACAGGGAAGCATTGAAAGCTTGTTGGCCATTGAAATATTTAGGAAAAAGGACAAAAATGCAAAAAAATAAGAAACCCTATACGGACTTTATTCACTTATACGTGATTTTGGGCCTTGTTATTGGCAGATTTCTTTTGTTGTTTTATACATCAAATCCTAGTATCTATCTCATTGGATGGGTGATTGTTTGAGGCTGTGAAGGCAATAGAAATGGCTCTTGCAATATCACCATCTGTTATAGATACTGTAACTGTTGCCCAGAAGAAAGAAGAAGAACATGGATAAGGAAAGCAAATGTGAGGTGCCTATAAAGAGAAGTATGCAACAAATCCAAGGCCCCTCTAAGGAGAAGTATGCAACCAGCAAATTTATCAAGCAAGCCAACAAACTTCAAAAATGAAATTTAAAAACATAGGTTCCAAGAAAATCTATAACAAAACTTCAGACCTTCATCAGCATGACATTTAGAAGATATATAGGACCTTATCCCTCAGAATATCCGAAGGTATCTTGTTGTCATCAAAGGTCAACCTACTTTTCTTCTCCTAGTGTAATATTTGCTAAGTTTTTCACTTATATACTTGGAAGCATGTCTCTTTGCAGAATTCATGCACACATGTGCCTCCTGTGTGGTTACACATTAATCTGTATTTTTTGCTTGATACAGAAAGAGAAGGAAGTTTTAGCTCTTCTCTCCAGGCTAGATTTGCAAAACGTCCATTTTACTGATTCTCCTCCAGGCACGTTTCTTATATATTGTCTTCTTTCAGCCAAAGGCTAGGGAGATATTTATTTGTTCTTCAATTAGTAGTTGCTGTGACCCTGTATTTAGCTTACCACTATGTGTAGCTAAGCCATTGTTTATTTATGTGGATGTAAATATGCTGCTATGTTTCAGGAGATGCAAATCAATCGGTCCACCTTGTTGCTGATGAAGGTCTAGAGGCATATCTCCCTCTCTCTGATATGATAGATGTTTCTGCTGAAGTTGAGCGACTTTCCAAGCGCCTTTCAAAGATGCAAGAAGAGTTTGACAGGCTTGCAGCTCGCCTTAGCTCTCCTAAAGTAAGAACTGAACTTATGTTTGTGAACTCCTTCAGCTTTATTTTGATACATGCATATGAACAAAGTATTTTAGCAGGCCTAATGATGCAATTATATAACATGGTTTTAGGTTATGAAACTTATAAGAGTATGAAATGTTTGCAGATATTTTAACACATAACAGTGTCAAAATTTTCCTAGCAATTCAAATTGTGAGCTACACTCTGGCTAGCTGGCTATTCCGCTCAATTTTTGCCATGTCATTTGTGATCATAAAAAGGCGTCAATAGGCATAGAGAGAGTTTCTTGATGATAAGTGCAAAAACTTAAAACAGGTTGGTGAACTCAGACAAAAACCAGTTCTGTTGGGGGATACTTTAAAATGATGTAAAAGCCTTAAGGTGGCTACTACAATCAAATAACAGCAGACTTGGGTTCACCTTTTTAGCCTTTATGGTGAAGAATGAGGAATTAGGGTTTATGGAAGTGGAAAATAAAGTAAAATTCAAGAAAAAAGAGAGATTAAGGCTTTTAGCCTCTTATGGGTCTCACTTGCAAAAGCAAATAATGAAAAGAGGTACATAAATCATAGTGTTTCATTTGGGCTTTTTAGGAGTTTCTCCTAGAAGAAAATAGTGGAGTCTTTATCATTAGAGGATGTTGAGAATGCAAAAATTATTATCATTCATTTATATTTTTGTTTTATAGCAGTAAGACTTCTATAAGCTTCCAAAAACCCTAAAACCATATAAACCATAAAAAGGAAATTAACCTATGTAGTAATTGTTATTCCCTTGGAAAGCAATGCACAAGTTCTCTTGGATTTTCCCCATTTCACCTATTCTTTGGTGAGTGATGGTACAAAAATTTGTTTCTAGTAACATCTTTGGTTGAGGAAGTAACCCCTAGGTGATCAATTCCCTCATCTTTTCAAAGTGGCAAGATCTATAAGAGTTTCTATTTCTTCCATGTTAGGCCTCTCTTTTTCTAGTTCATCATAACCTAAATTTTCACAGCTTGTTTGATCAAGAAATTGAGTCTGCATTCCTCATGCATATAACCCATGTATACTTATCACCTACTGAAGGTTTGGTCTTTGACCTCCTCAGGCTTATTCTTAGTCAATGTTTTCCTTAGTTCTTTCCAAACCCTGTTTTCCCAGTCAGTTTCATCTGGAAATTTAGACTTTTGCATGGTTTGTGGTAATAAGGTCAATACTAAGGACATGCTACAGGTGAAGAGTGGTGATCAATTGATTATCTTTTCTTTATTGCCCGATAGCTTTGGGGCTTACTCAAGGTTGTTCAAACATTTTGGAAGAGACTAGGTAACCCCAGGAGCATGATAGACATGATAATGATTTATTTCATGGATTTTGAGGGACTCCTTAGAAGTAGGGTGCTTTAGTGGGTGGCTAGCCTCACTTTGATTTGGTTAATTTGGTGGGAAAGGAATGCTAGAGTTTTTGAGGATGTGGAGCTGTTTGGATACAGTATGGAATATAGCTTTTTTCTTCTCTTCTCTTTGGGTTTCTGCCTCTAAAGCCTTTGAGGGCATGCCTTTAACCCTCCTTTTGCCATATTGGAACCTTGTTTGTAAATCCAAGACAATAGATATGCAGGTGTAAGCAGTGTCAACCCCATCTACAGAGGGTTTTGTTATGTTAAACTTCAATAGATGTTCTTTGGGTAGCCGCCCAATGCAGCTTGGATTAATGGTATAGTGTTGAGAGCCTTTTCCAAACCTGCTAGAGAGGGTTTGGGCGTTAAGCAAAGATCTTATCACTTTTAGTTTTGTCTCAATCAAAGGATATGAGCCTTTCTAATCTGTTACTGAAGGGGATTCATCTATTTTATACTACTGGTCATGAGCCAAATTAACAAAAATTACCAAAATTCCCTTTTCTCCCTTATTTTCAATAAACTATAAGTGCCTCATCCCCAGTTTAAAATCACTTGGAAATGAAGTCACTACTTCCTATGTAAAAAGCAGGTGTTTTACTAGCTTTTGATCTGGAGGTGGGTAGTGTTATTTCAACCAGTGAGCATTAGCACGTGTAGTTCTAAACTGAAGTTGCAGTACTAAAGGAAGAGAAGTTAGAAAGTGGAATTCCTTTTGAACTACATAAAATGTTTAACGAAAATATAAATCCACATTGTGAAATGTTCTTCCAATCAAATTGGGGAATTCAAATCAAATCCAAATCTGTTGTCTCTAAATATGCAAACCCAAACCCTAACCTTCAAGACATTTGAGATTAGAATTATATAAAGATGAGGTAGTGACATAATTGTGTAGTACTTTGATTTGGAACTGTATCATCTTCCTTTTTTTCCAAAGAAAGGGAGGCTATATTGCTTTTGTAATTCTGTTGACTAACCAACCATATACCTTCTTTTTTTAAAACAACAGAACTCGTATCCCAGCTATAAATGTAATCTAGGATATCCTCTTAGAGGATGTACTGTTAAATGGCCGATCACTTTATGGTACCTTCCCACATCATGGCTGTTATCAAATGCATGAATACAATACACCTCACACCTCATGGCTGTAATCGAATACACAAAAACAATATTCCCCTGACATCTCTGTTTTGCCCTGGACAGTTTGTAGAGAAAGCTCCTGAAGAAATTGTTAGTGGGGTTCGAGAAAAGGCAGCAGAAGCTGAAGAGAAGATAACTCTCACCAAAAACCGTCTAGCTTTCCTCCAATCAACAGCTGTGGTCTCAAAATAGTTAACCAAATGGCTCTCCATCATGTTTTCCTTGAAATCCCAAAGTTTATTTTATTTTTGTTCCCATTCCTTTGGATTTGTCTCGACTGCCAGATCAATGCACCATTCTTGGTACTCGCCCATGGTTTAATAATGCAAATTTTGGATCTTGTGCATTGTAACCATGGGCTATGAACCAGTATGCTGAGAGGGCGGATAGTGCAATAAGATGAGGCCAATAAATATATCATGAAATCTGCATCAAATCGCTGCTGGCTTGTAGTTGTTGCTTCAGTGGACCCCAAGTAGTAATTAATCGTATACAGAGGTTGGCTTCTCTTGTAGCCCAAAGCTGCCAACAGAAGGTGTGGGAATGTTGATGTACAATTTACTTATATATAACTCAGCAGCATTTCGTGTATGAACTTTGATCTGCCTCCGCCCACAATTGATTTTTTATACATGACCTTATTCTCCTGTAAAATTCCATGATAATTTAATTCAATTCCACATGTATCATCGTTAGATACCAAGCATTAAAGTCAACGAATTGATCTCTGTAGTCTGAACCAGTCAAACTCACCGGCAGCTGTAAAGTGAGAATCTTACTCATCTTTTGACTGTTGAAACTTGTGTAATAAAACCTATTTGAGGGTTTTAGCACATTTGAGATATTTGTTTTTGTTTAGGACAACAATGCCATTTTACTTTTGTTCAGTGATTTAACTTTGCCTCAAACTCTCAAAAGATTTGTCAATGACGTCGTAGGTTACAAGGTGATTTTCCTTTCGACAAACTGAGATTCAATCTGATTTTAATAGTGGCTCTGAGCTCATGGCAACCATCCACATTCTCCAATTCCTTTTATGTCTAATTCAAATTTTGTTGAAAATGTTGGAATTTTGAAGATACTATAGTCGGTCTTATTATTAGTGTAACACCCAAACTAGATGTATGACAGTATCACTACTTCATCCTTCAATTCCATAACCATTTTCTCCAGCGGGCCTTGCTCCCTGCCCAAATATGGAGTGACTTTGTTTGGGGAGTGGTGCCTGGATATAAATGGTGAGAAAATTCTTGTGATTTTTTTTTTTTTTCCTAATTTTGCACACGCTAATTTGTATTATCATACAAGGTTGAGTCCATCTGGTCATCGCTCATAGCCTCATAGGCTCAAAGGATTTGGCCTCAATTTTAGTGTCGTTCTGGGATACCAACCCAAGGATGTAATATTACATAAAAGCCCACAGGGCATGTAGGGATAACTTCTTGTTCCACATAGGCGGAAAACATCCACTACTCCTGCGATGCTGACAAGGCCAATCAATCCTCACGCACACAAATGCAGAGAGAGTAGCATGTGCATGTAAGCCAGAAGAGCGCACACAGCATGTTAGGCAGCAGGGGAAAATAAAAATTAAAAATTTAAAATTAAAAAAACACAAGTTAAGCAGCTTTTTACTCGGGACTCCAGTTTTCCCCTTCTTTTAGGGATAAACAAACCTTGTTTCGAACATTACGTCACTTGTTCATTAGCAGTTTCCCAGTCTTGAATAACCATTTTTGTACACCTTTAGATAGCAATTTGTGAGTGAAAAATCCAATGCATTCCATGCGCATTTGTTCAATGTAATGAAGATATGATGTACAGGGCAAAGAATCTAATTGAGTGTGGAACTCAGCTGAATAGAACACAACTAGCTAGGATTAACTTAAAATGATAACCACTTGATATGGATAAAAAATAAAAGGGCATACTAATACTAAAATGTAATCCAGTATTCATGCTACAGCTTAGGACAACCAGGAAACTAAAAACTTGATTTTAGTCCTAGTATCTACAGAAATGTGTAGAACCCTTACCTTAAGCTATGGGTCTAGCCAGAGGATGGTGCTAAAAACATATCCCCAAAACCTCACAGCCAGAATCAGAATTAGTATGTGGTCAACAAGAACATCCTCTGCAACGATTGTAGGATGTGTATATTGTAGAACACCATCTCTTCAGTACCATAATCGTAGGAATGCTAACAAGCACACCTCTAGCCTCGCAACTACTCCATAAAGAGTTTCAAGTCATATCACTGGCAAGTAAATGTGCAAACATCAATGAAGCTCCAGCAATATAGCTTGGCAGAGACATGAAAGGAATAGAATGTAGAGCCAACAGTGAGTGTTGCTCTGGTGAACATTGTAGCAGTAAAGACATGACCTGCTAACAGAATAACTCTAGAAGGGGACTGATCAAAAAAGTTTGGTTGATTATAGGAAAATAGGAACTTCATATAATGAAAATTCATAATTCTATATAATACAAAAGTAACTTGGTAAATGCAAGTATACTGGGGACAGGGTGGGATATTTTTTGGGTTGACAGTTGCCACGCCCCTTGTACTTACATTAGCTCTTTCCTTTTCAGGTGTTGTAGATGTTGCACCATTGTCAACTGTGAATCAGAACATTTTTATGGATGAACCATATAGGAGCAGCTAGGCTTCAATCCTCTAGAAACCATTTCATTGTGAAGTTGTGAAGCCCTCAATTCATCTCCCTTCTCAAAGTAGCCGCTGATCAATGTTTCATAAACACAGGTGCTTATAGCAATGGACCGATCTTTCATTATTCTCAGATACTTCTCTGCTTTCTCTAACTTCCGACATTGGCATAGACTTCTGATTAATGATTCAAAAACCAATAATCCAGGAGACAATGACCTGTACTCCATTTCATAATACAGTTTGAGAACTTGTTGAAACTCACCTAGTTTTCCATAACTAGCAATGAGATTAGAATATGTGATCTCATCAGGTACAAATCCTTTATCTAGCAAAAGAGTTAACATCTCATCAGCCCTCTTCACAACCCCAGACTCACAAAGCTTTCCAGCCATCAGATTGAAGGCCCAACAACTAGGAACAAGTCCCCTCTGCATCATCCTCTCACATAATCTTAGGCCTTCTTCCAATCTTCCTGCTTTGGAGCATCCTGCAATGAGAAGATTAAATGTTTCATCATACGGCATCAGACCTGCATTTTCCATATCTTGCATCAATTCATTTGCTTCTTCAATCCTCCCCTCTACACAATGAGATCCTATGAACAAAGTATATACAAAAGCATTTGGACGAAATCCTCTATTCAGCATTTCTTCATATACCTCCCATGCAGAGTCTAAGGTTCCATACTTAACTTTAGCATAAGCAATCAAAGAATAAGAGATTGTATCAAGAATCATATTCTTCTGCAACAATCTCTTCAATATCAACATTCCTTGTTCAACTCTTCCCTCCTCCAACATCCTAAAAATCATACAGGTATTAACAATCACTATTGGGGAGCATCTCTTCCCATGGATTCTATCTAGCATGTCCACAAATTTTTGCAATGCCCCTTCTTTGCACAATGCACTAATCATCACACTAACTGACACTTCATTTGGGTATTTTCTCACTCGGATCATATGCTCATAGATCTTCCAAACCAGAGGGTAGTTATCAGATTTTTGAACAACATGCAACAAACTGTTGAAACTGATGAGACTTAAAGAAAAGCCATGCTCCTCCAAATAACAACAAACATCAAAACAAATCTCAAACATCCTCAACTTAGAATAAGACTGTACCAATAAATCAAACACACGTGGGTTGGACCCAGTAATATTATAACTACTGAGTAACGAATCCACCACCAAAAATCTTGACCCTGCATTCTTTTTAAGTGTTGATTCAAGCAAAGATTGAGCATCCATGAGCAGGTGAGCTCCAACAAGAATATGGATTGTGATGCAATAAGAGGCAACCCCATGTTCCAAATTCTTGCACTGAGCTGACCAGTGAAAAAACCCCAAAGCCTGTTTTGCATCTATCGGTTTCTTCAATTCTAGCAAAACCCTACCAACAAATGATTCAGTCAACTCAAGTGAGCCAAATCTTTGATTCAATGCATCCCAATTCAAGCCTCTTCTCAATGAATCACATAACATGTTGACTTTAGAATTGCTATTTGTTTCACCCAATGTTAATTGAGGAACGTGAAGATGTATGGTACGGGTGGGATTGTTGGTGGATATAGAAATTAAAGACGGAATCACTCGACGCAAGAGAGCCATGCCCATTCACATATCAACCCATTATCATTTGTTTGAGACCCAATCCAAACCTGCGAAACTAGCATGGCCGTTCAAAGAGAAACCCTAGAATTCAAAACTTCCAGCAATAACATTCCCAATTTATAAAGCACTCAGAGTGAAATTCGACCCCCGCGTTTGGTCACCAAGAAAATGAAGGACAAAAAAAAAAAAAGGATTTCTATGCCCTTTCTGAGTTTGTTTGATGCCAAAAATCCAAAAAAAAAAAAAACTCTGAGATCAACTAAGCCAAGGAGTTTGTCTAAGAAAATGGTGAAAAATTTACGACTCGAAATTTTGTTTCGTTTTCTCATTATTATCTCAGCATCCAAGAAAGATTGCATGTAACCTAGGAGGAATCGATTGAACTGGGAATAGGGATTGAAGCCGTACCTTCAAGTCTTCAACTTCAACTCAGATGAGATGGAAACGCAGCATTTGTAGATGAAATGATTGAAAGCTTATTTGTGTTTATCACTCTCTTCAGATGATAATGGGCTTCACCTGGGCCGGCCCAATCTTTTAACTATTGGACGCCCATTTCTAATTCATGACATGTACATGAAAGCCCATGTGACATGTCCAACCCACCCTCACTTCGCTTGCTAAATTTCATCCCATTTGGAGTGTCATAAGTTAAATACCTTAACCCACATGGGAATCTTATGTTTTGGGCAAGTCATTTGAAAATAAATGGGTTTTCAAACCCCAAGATTCCCCTACTAATGGGAAAAAATATGAGAGCTTTGTGCACTTTGTGCTAATTGTCTTTTTTGGGATTTTTGATAAGTGTGGTTAGTTAACGACTTAAGCATGCTTATCTGGTTCTTAAGGGTTAATTAGAATTATGAAAACCTAAGGGATTAATGAGCAACTAAGGGCATAAAAACTCATAACTAAAGGGACAAAACCTCAAATATGGGAAACTTGAGGTTAGTGGCAACCTTAGGGCTAGCCACCTCATGCACGCCAACTTAGGGACCCTTTTATAAGGGTTTCCCACTCCCATTTCCAACCATGTCTCTATAGCAAGTTGGTGGGTTTAGAGAGATGAGTTAGAGAGAGAAAGTGAAGAATCAAGGTAAGGAAGAAGATAAATGTAGTGATTTTGGTATATTTGGGTTCCAAATGATCTTTTGAAGCAAATTAACGGTAAAGTTTGTTTAAAAGTTGAGTTTAATTAGGTATAAACATATTTTAATTATAAATCAAGGTTAATTAGGGTTTTAAGTATTTTGATTTAAATATCTCTTGATGGAAGATTCAACATGCTTGTTTGTTTAGTTTGCTTTAATTGAAAAAATTTAGATTAATGAATCTTGCAATTAATTAGGTTTATCTGAATACTTGGAGCTACTAATAGATTAGGTCTAAGAAAAATCAGAATAAGTAGCGTATGCTAATTAATTGGGAAACATTAGTATGCATAGCAAAGATTGTTCAATTCACCTTAAATTAGATTTGTAAACATGCAGGTATGATGATTAGAGAATATGAAAATTTAAGTTATCAACATCAAATTGTTAAAATTAACAATAAGGGAAGAATGTCAAGCTTTAAGAATGAAATTTTTATGACCAGAAAACCTAAACTATATTGTTTAATTTTAGTTCCTTATAATAGCTAAGGGTGTCCACATAAAATGATTGCAAAAGAGAAGTTGGTGTAAGGTAGGGAATTTTACACTATTCCATTGTGTATCTTGCTTTCAATTCTTGAAGTATTTATTGAAATTTTCATGTCATTACTATGATATCATGCAGTGTTTTAATGTGTCATGGTGTTCTCAGTTTATTGTATTAAAATGATGCAATGATTTTTGGATATGTATTGGTATGACGATTTATGGGTTTAGTATTGAGGAAATGGTTCATGGTATGGTTGCATTGCAATAACAATATGGAATAATGGTAGATAATAACTAGAGAATAGATTGATATGTGGGAAGTGTTTATCTAAAGTTACAGACACTATCTTTCGATATATTGTTTATATGGGACCATAGGTTTTTGAGTGAAAGTTCCTAAAGCCCTCAAGAAAGACACTCCGATGTGAGTATATGAGGTTGGTCCTGCCCTTGGGTTTTAGTCCCTAAAGACACGGGATTGGTCTTGCCCTTGGGTTGTAGTCCCAAAAGATACAGGGTTGGTCATGCCCTTAGGTATGAGTCCCAGAAGACACATGATATAACTTACCCTTGGGTAATAGTCCCATAATAGTCATTATTATGACTGAGTATCTTTTGGAGTATTGATATTTGATATGTACATTGGTGAGGGTTAGCAACTTATCAGGTATGAGATGATATATGAGACAAAGCAGAAAGGAAACCATCAACAACATGCATACATGTTTGACATTATTGCATGTGTTAGTGGTTATAAAACCGTTTATCATGCATGTTATTATATGTTGAATTCAAAGTTTTTAAGAATATGCATAGGATGGTTATAAACTTTCCTACTGAGTTGTGAACTCACCTTATCCCTTCCACCTTTAGATGCAGGTTAGAAGACATCAGTTGGGTTAATGCTTGAGCATTGCTTGTATGTTGATTGAATGGTGTTTTGTTTGTGTTGAAAGTGTTTTGAGGTTTTTGCCTTTGTATCATACAAAGACTAAGAGCTCATTTGACAGTGATTTTAAGAAGTGTTTCTAATATTTTTAACACTTAAATTTTTTTTTATAATTCAAGTATTAAAAAGGTTAGAAACATTTTCTAGAAGCATTATCAAATGCATTCTAAATCATTTTTGAAGGAATGATGTAATTTATATTTGTTTTTGTACACTTATAGTATAGGCTACTCTTAGTGAACCATGGGGTTTTGGTATGTAAAAAGTAATGTGGTACATGTTTTCTTTTGTGAAAAAAAAAATCATATTTTGTTAATTAATGGTTACAAAGTTTATTATAGGATGTATACTTCTTTATTAGAGGTTTCCACATCCTCATTTTGCACAAAATCACTCAACATTTAAATTTTTGTCTTCCCTGTTTTGGAAGCACTAAGTATTAAGTAAGTCTAAAATCCAAGGTGTGACGATAACTAAGACAAAAACATGCAGCAAAGGGTAGAACAATTGCATTCACATGAAAAATCCTAAACAATTATCTAAAAGCAATATTTTGTCATGAAAAAAAATCAACCAACATCCTCATTATGTCTAAATTAGAGAATGAAAGCTAAAACCAAGTCAAGATATGCCAAACGACACTACATGAATTAATAAAGCAAACATTATACAAAAATTACAACATGCAATTAGAATAGGAAGGTTCATAGAATAAATCCTAAAAAATTGTTTAGAATATGAATTTAACTACAAAAAAATAAAAATCAAGGAACCTCTTCTATATGTCTAGATTATCATCCAAAAGGCCAAACAATTAATAAAGCTCCAATTGATTCTAGTTTACAAAAAAAAAAAATCCTAAAAGGTTCAGACCAAGGCAAAATTTAATAACATGCATAAACTGTTTTTTTTAAACAAACATAGAAGTGCTAAAAAAATCATGAAACATGTTTAGAATGTCTATTTTACAAGAAAAACAAAGAAAAAGTTAGATGACACAGATCAATTTTAGAAACAATAAAATAGTCTCTTTGTTCAAAATTAGGGTAGTGCAGTGAGCGTAGAAAGGAAAAATTATAACTTTCAATAGGGAAAACTATTTTCAATATTTTAAGTGTCTAAAATCAATTTCAAGAAGTCTAGAATCAAGAAAAATATCAAATCAGATTCATAAAGTCACCTAATAATTTTTATTTTTTTAAAAATGAGTGTCCATAACCAGGTGAAAACAAAACCCCCAAAAGACTCATTTATATATTCCATTTTAGAATTACTTTTTTAATTCAAACAAAATTCTAAATTCATGTTCAAGATGTCTACAATATCAAATCAAATTTTATTTTCAGTGTGCAATTAATTGAATAGGCTAACGATAGAAGGTTTTTTGGAAAATGATTTTTATAGAGGGTTTCACCAAAGCAATAAGCAAAGCATTTTTTGATAAAATAGAATAATATGATAACAATCAAGAATTAACCATTAGAATTTTAAAAGTAGATAGACTAAACAAGATGTATCAAAAGCTAAGAATTACCAATCTTGAAAACATGAAACAATAACATGTGATTATATAAATTGTTTAACTTAGATTCTGGAAAACATAAATTAGATAGAATCAACCAGGCACTAAAATTAAAGGAAATAATGGGGAGTCAATTAAACCCACATTAGTTGACTAAAATAGGATGAATCATGAATTTAAATTTAATATTTTTAAGACTAAAATATCAATAAAACTAGATAAATAAAATTATAATAACTTCTTAATTGACTAAAAGAATCAAACTAAATTAGAAAAAAAAAAATTAAAAATAAGAATTCATCACCTAAAATCCATTAAAATTATAGAAACATTTAAACCCAACTAAAATGAATCAAATTAAATATAAAAAAATAGAAAATAAGAATATTATCATATAGAAATGAATTAAATTGACAAACTAAAAAAATATTAATGCATCTAAACTAAACTAAAATCAAAACAAGTTTAAGAGTAAACACTTTGTCACATGGAATTATTTAATCTAATGCACTAAAAAATTAAAAAATAAAGCTGCCAAACTAACTAAAACGGATTAAACTCATGTAAAAGTAAAAACTTTGTTGCATGGAATTAATTAAACTAATAAACTAAAAAATTTTTAAAAAAAAAATCTAAACTAGAGAAAATGAATCAAAATTAATAATAATAATAATAAAAATCGGACTAACAATAAGGATCAAAGCTAATGAATAAAAAAAAACTCTAAATCTAACTTAATTTTTTTTTAAAAAAAAAAAAAAAAAAGCAAAACTAATAAACAAGAAAACAACTTACCTCTTCGAAACGGTGTGTGTAGGCGTGAATGGATTTTCTTGGACTGTGTGTGTCCCTCTAATCTAATTTTTGTACATCGCTCTGAAACTGATGGAGAGTACCTAAGTGTGGCTATGGGCAAATTTTGCAAGTTGCAG
The DNA here is from genome assembly GCF_004353265.1 of Vitis riparia. Classification (NCBI taxonomy): domain Eukaryota; kingdom Viridiplantae; phylum Streptophyta; class Magnoliopsida; order Vitales; family Vitaceae; genus Vitis; species Vitis riparia. The sequence continues at coordinate 13,764,130 of NC_048444.1, forward strand.
CCCATGGAAAGTGCATCCAGGTAGCCTAAAAATACATGTTGTAGCATGGTGTTTCTATTTAAAACAGGTGCAGCCGTGAATGGCAACCGTAGTGGAAATCCTTTGAGGCGGCATGGCATGTGCATGTAAGTCTTGGAGAATGCCAATCTGCTGCGTGTGGGATGACTTCCTCCAATGATGTGTGTTCCCAAAAGATCTCCAAGTGTGCTACAGTATGCAGCCATGTTGGGAACCATTCCCTATGCTGCATTCTTTGTTGCTTTCTATCTGCATTCCCTTGCTGTGTCGGTGGAGATCCCCAAAACTGATGATAGTGTCCTTCTCCCCAATGTAGCCCGCTCCAAAAATTTGTGTATCCCTTCCTTATTCTCTATTAAAAATCATATGGCACGTTCCCTATTCTTCTTTGGAGAGAACAAGTTTTTCTCTTTTAATGCATACATGATATCTCCATTAACTTGGTTGAAACTTCTTTTAAAGTTACAAAATCATCCTTTTTTTTTTTTAATAAAATTGAAAAACTCCTTTTTTTTTTAATAAAAATAAGGATAAGGTCCTTTTTTATTGTTTTCTCTAAATATTGTTAAAACCCCTTTTGTTAAAAATAACAAATAAATAATTTTTTTAACAAATTTATAGTTTGCAAAGTTTTAATATAAAATTGAAATTTTTTTCCTTAAACCAAACAAGAATAAAATCTTCTTTATAAAATTGAATAAAAAATCATTTCTAGTAAATGAAAAAGGGGGTTGGAGTATTTTTTTTTTTTTTTTTGTATTAAATTTTGTAAAATTGCTTTTTAAGGAAGAAAAACACAAAATCCTATTAAATAGAAATGTTTAAAAAAAAATTCAATATCTTTTTTAAAAATGAAATTTTGATTTGGAAATAATTTTCATAAATAAAAGTTATAAAAATATTTTAATAATAAAAAATTGAATTAAAAATATTTTTGTAAATAAAAGTTATGAAAAATCATCTTAATAAAATTGAATAGAAATCTTCATTTTGTAATGAAACTTGTGAAAACCTTTTCTTTGTAAAATCATTTTTTTCCCTAAATAAAGATTAAGTTGATATTTTTTAAAATAAAATTGTAAAAGTATAAATACTTCTAACATTCAATTGAACATTTCTTCATCATGTTCATTTTATTCTTGTTTGGGTTTTGGAACCATGACCTCATCAACAAATTTTGAAGGAATAGTTGGGACATCTTCATTGACATCCCATAAGTCTAAATAGGTAGAGGGTTGAATTGGGTTTTTAAAAAATCTTTTTCAAACAAAAAATTCAAGCAAAAGAAGCGTAAATATAAAGAAATAGGATTAGAGAAAACAAATACATATTTTATAGTGGTTCGATACTCTTGCTTACATCCACTCTCCTCAAGCTCCTAACCGAATGTGGGTTCCACTATCTTTGAGGTTTCAACCAAGTTTTTAACGTCTTTACACTTGGATTTTGGCTCTAATGAGCTTTTATACAATCCTTCAAGTATTCACCAACTTGAAACTTTCTATTCACACAATCTCACTTAAAAACAATGAAGGAAACTCTCAACCTAGTTCAATAAAGACTCAAATACAACTGGAATACTAGGAAGAATGAAAAGGGTGCACTTAAAGAATATGCAAGTAAGGATTTAATGCACAAAGGAGAGAATGAGCCATTTTAAGAGAATAATAGGTAGTTAAACATTTAAATGTAGGTGTTCTCATACTCATAAATCAAGTAGAGGTCTCAATTTATAGGTTTCTAGCATCAAGAGCAAAAAATGCCAAAAAGTAACCTCGATTGGTCGAGCTGAGGGTCAACCAATTGACTAGCCATTGGGCTATAAATGCATAACAAGTAACCGTTGGGCCTCGATTGGGCCTTGACCAAACCTCAATCAGGAAGACCTACCCATCAATAAGGAATGCATAGCTACTGGAAGAAAGAGAAGATTTTTGCATCCTTTGACTAGTCCTCGACCGAGAAAGCTTAATCGATCAATCGGTACCCTGATCGATTGAGCTGTTTGACTAGTCTCTTTACCGATTTTCCTATTTTGGTATGAAAACCTATTTTTTTCTATTTCATTCACTTCTAACACTTTGACAAGCCCTTTAGAAGTATTAATAAGACAAATTTAAAATGATTTGCCTAAGGTTTGTACAAGAAAACTCGGGTTTTAATGAAAATTTAACTTTAATGTATAAATCGAATTTTTTAAAGATGCATGAAAATAAATGAAAATCATAAGTGCACTCATGCATTTATCTTACATATGTTTTCTAAGATTAAAAGGTCTTCTATATGTATCGATCTTGCATTCATTGGGTCCTTTGATGAATTTATCAGATATCCTATTGAATTTCCAAACTAAAATATGAAATTCTTTTAATTCAAAATAATTAGCAACTTAACTATGATTTGTTATCATCAAAACATGATTAGGAAAACCCTTGGGCTAACACCGTGTTTTTTTGTCTGAATTTAATATCATATGATAATAAAGTGTAGTTGACTCTTTATAGTAGGATGTCGAGTCAACTTTAAAATTTGATTATTTGGAAGCTAGTATTTACTATAGGTCTCGATGGTCCTATTGGAGCTTATATTCCTAATTGGCACATCACTTGAGGGATATATGAGTTATTTATTCATATATGTGCATAAGGGTATTTTGATAAAAATGCATGGTTGCACTATATCTTATAAATAATGTTTTTGGATTAGACTAATTAATTAATTAGTGTCCAATAAAGTTACATCAATTATAACCCAAATAGACTGGATTAAGCGACCTAAACTCAAGATAGACTCGAGTCAATTAAGCCCATTGAAAGCTTATATAAACCCACCTAGGGGTTTGGTTTCAATTTAGTCTTCTTATTCACTTCAAAGAGAGGAGAGCCCTAGTCACCATCCCTCTATGAGGCTTCCAACGCCTCCAATGTCGAAAACCAAGAAAGGAAAGCCATTAGGCAGAAGATCTTTTGGTTTTCAAGATCTACATCACCTCTTCACCAATTGGATTGGATTTGTGAACATCCATATCATAAATAAAGTACTTATCTCTAGGTTTTTATGTTCATATACTTCTGCTAATTAGAATTAGAGAACCCTGGGAATGGTTTGTATTCACCTAAGTGATCTAGGGTAGGGATAGGATTTAGCATGCTAGAACTATTTTAGGATGCACAAACTCATCTTTGTTGGGATATTTTATTCATCTCATAGCCCTTAGAGATGAATATATGAGATGTTTTTGTTTATTCAACTAAAAATGTGATGAACATGGAAGGATATGAATGTATCAATTTAATGATTTATAATAAATTTTAAGTTGACTTTATCAAAATAATATTAATACTTAAAATAAAAATAAGTAATAAATTTTAAACTAACAATTTAAGAATAATTTATCTTAAAATCAACTTAAGCCCTTAAGTAATAAGTATTAAGTTTTACCAATAACCACTTAGATGAAAAATAATAAAAATAATAACTTAGGTTTTTCCTTATTCTTTTTCATTTTCTTTTCCTTGCTTTTATTTTAAAATAATGTAATAAAAATTTTAATATGTTTATGATTAAATTGCTAAAATGAATTGATTTTCTATATGTCAATTGTATATAACAATCTATTAATAGAACAACTTGATACGACTTAAGTGTTATAATAAGAATTAATTGGTTAAAAGGAATGAAATAATTCTTATATTTGTAAATTTAACCTCTTTTATGTTTTTACTTGAAGAATAACTCATTTTTTATATAAATGTCCTTAATTATTTCAAGTATTTACATATAAATTTTAAAATAAATAGTTATTTTTATAAGAAAAGAATAATGATATTTTTGTTAAAATATGATTAAAAAAATGATAAAGAGTTAAATTTCCAAAATTAGGTTTCTAACCACCCTTTTAATCAAATAACCTTTATAATAATAATTATAAGGGTTATATTTCACCTTAAATATAAGGGCTAGTTTTCTAATATTTTATAAAAAGATTTTTACCCTTGTTAAAAAAATGTTCAAAAACATCTTATTGGTGTCTTCCTTTGTTTTAAAATAAAAAATAAATAAATAAAAAAAGGTAAGAAGTGTAGTGATGTACATCGAACTTAATTTTTTTTTTTTTTTTTTTTTTTTTGGGTGAAAAGTAGCATTTGTTAAACCTTTGTTTTATTAAAAGGAAAGAAGAGTAACGGAACAAAATTTTTAGGGGAGATGATTTTTCCTTTTTTATTTTTTTATTATAATTTTGTCATCAAGTGTTTTCATAAATCCCCTAACCCTAACCCTAACCAAAATAAATTTTGATCAAGAGACACACAGTAGACGAACCGTCTCACACCACCAAATTACGCACACGGCCACAGCCAGAGCCCCTCCTCAAACCCATTCATCATGGACTCCACCCCAACCCCACCCCAACCCCAACTCCCAACCCCGCACTTCTCTCTCAAAGCCTCTGCTCGCAAACTCCCCATCAAACGCAAAACCCCTCACCCCTCCTCCTCCACTCCTAGCCCTAACTCTAACCCTAACCCTAATCTCATCCCCAAAACAGAATCCACCGCAGACGACGACCCCGACGACTCCGGCAACACCAAGACACCGCCCTTCAAGTTCCACCGTATATGGACGGAGCCCGACGAGATTCGCTTCCTGCGAGGCCTTCTCGATTGTTCCTCCGAAGACCTTTCCTTCCCCAGAGATCTCCACATTTTCTATGCTCGCTTCTCCCAGACTATGTCCCAGCCCTACTCCAAATCTCAGCTCTCCGAGAAGCTTCGCCGCCTGCGCAAGAAGTTCCGGGTCATCTCGGCCCGCCTCGCCCGCGGCCTCCACCCGGCGCAGCTCTCACCTCACGATCGCGCGTTATTTGACCTCTCGAAGAGGCTGTGGCACCCTGACTACTCTTCTGCCTCTCCGTTTAATAACAATTTGAGTAACATTTGTGGCAAAAAGAGTAAATCTACATTGGTTGGGGTGAAGGTTAGCTTTTCACCTACATTGCCATTGAATTCGGCTTCTCATCAAACTCATCTTTCCAATTGGAATGAGGATTACATCTTGGATTCCACTGATGATGGTGATGATAATGGTGATAATGCTAAAGTTGATAAGGTTGATGGCATTGTTGAGGTGGATGTTGTGAATTTGGAGTCTCCAAATTTTGGCACGCAAGAAAAGGAATCAGGTGACACTGGTGGGATTGGTGGGCTTGCTGCCAAAACTGTTATCGATGTGTTTGATCAGTCTCTTAAAGAGGTCAGTATGGTCCTTGTTCGCCGAGGGATCCTTTGTCCAGATAGTATGTCAGCTCCGGGAAATGCTATGGATTTTGAAAACAAGTGGCGGCAACAACGGGTGGCAGAGCTGGATGTGTTCACTCGTCGATTGAGGTTGGTTCTTCAGAACTCTCTTGGACAGCGGTGGGTATGATACTCTTCATCTGTAAATGAAATGGATCTTTCCATTTGTTTATTCGTTTACTTTACCATATTAATCATTTCCCTTTTTCTTTCTACCTTTGGGTGATTTTTTGTATATTCCATCATAGATCCTACTTAGCTCATCCGTATTGGTTGAACACTTTATTTAATGACAATTGATTACTCTCTATACGTGTGTGTGTTTGTCGTAGAGTATAGCTGCCATTGTGATTTTATTCGACCCAGAATGCCTGGATTGATTTCATGCCCTGTTAATTTCTTGGGGGTTGTGTTGTTGGAACTTCATTTTTTTATTTCCATTCATATTGCCAAATTGGTTGGTTTGGTCCCCTGTGACGTGATGATTTTGGGGGCTGGGGGAGGCTTGATGAACAGATCAATGCTACTGGGTGGGCTTAGTTTTATGCTGGAGCCTGAACTAACTTTAATGCTTGATCCGAGTACTTGGAGAACTTGAATGGGGAATTGGTAACCTTCTATGGCTAGACTATCCTGCATTATGCTTCTAATCTCAAACATGGCCACTTGTTTTGAAGAGGGTTGTAAGAGTGGCCGCGGTGTTCTGTGACGGAATTGCGAAGAAACCTCCACATCCTAACTGCAAGTTCCTGGTTACATCTATAGAAACAAAATGAACAAAGTATGATTAGTTATATGATCTTTCTGAGTTTGTAGTAATCCCTATCATCTAATTATTCTTGACAAGAAAAGCTAAACATTTGGCCCTTTCTGCTTGTATAATTCAAATCTATATTTAGATAATAAATCTTTTATGGAAAGAAATTTAAGCAATGGTGGGTCTAATGGTTGGAAAATGTGCTGAAATCGGGATGCTCCTAATGCATTTTCCTTGTGTGGATCCCATTTCAATGGGAACTTAATGAGTTGACCCCCCTGCACAACTTGCTTTTACTGTGATATAGGGAGGACTGAAATTGAGAAGGGCATTGGCTACAATACAAACTTACCCCAGGGAAGTGGAATGAAAGATGAGCAGTTGATGTGCAACTGGCTTTCAAAAGTATTTTGCCTTTTGGTGTTTGAAAAATGCAAATTGTTAAATAATGTGCAGGAATTTGATGCTATCATATATCATTCGTGCAGGGGTAGCATTTGAGAAAAACTGAATCCTGAGTTCTGAATGGATGTTGTCCGAATCTTACTTTTGAAACCTTACAGATTCCTAAAAGAAATTGTGTAGATGTCCTCCATAAAAAGGAAGGTTCTTCTTAAGGGGAAAATGATGGAGACAACCTATTATTTCAGAAATGGCTTCTAAGTTTAGCAATCTCAGTTACTTAATGAGGGAGTGCCTTGCAAGACAGGTTTAGTGTTCCAAACGTTAAAAATCAGAGGAGCATAGAGGTGTTTGATGAAATGAGGATGGATTTGCTCCACCTCCATGCCCAGCGGCATCGTGGTGTGGTGTGTGTGCGCGTGTGCGCTTAGACGAGCTTAATTTTATGATAATCAACCTCCTCCATCTTCGATCAGATTTTCTTTTTCTTCCACCAAAACAAACCAGCACTTGCCCATTTCCACCCACACTCAATTTTTTTTCAGATATGCATGTAAAATGTACTTTTCAATATTAGGTTGTTGACTTGGGTTTACCTCTAACTTGAATTAAAAGACAGATGACTGAATTTTAACCCAACTTGACATTTAACCAAGATGCCTAACTCAAATGTAATCCATCCCATTTCAATTTGACTTTTAATCCAAGATGCTTAATCCAAACCTGATCCATTCCTATTTTTTAAGTTTGGGTTGGTTGGGTTAGAATTGGACCTTTTTAACTTTATTTTTAATACATTTATATTAAAACTTAAATATTAAATAACACATCATTTTGAGATCATAAAAATAAAAAACTATTTGAAAGTATATAAATTAAATATAATCACATATAATAATATAAATTATGAAATATTATAAGATACTAAATCGGGTTTGTATTAGGATTGAGTTATTCAAATCCTCTACCCAAGTCCAACCAGGGTTTGGGTTGATAAAATTCAACTTAAGCTTGACCCGAGTGCTAAAAGCGTCTATCCAAACTTTTTCAAATATTAGGTGGTCTTAGTATACTGTTTTCTATATTTTGTAGTGCAACCATGACTTTGCACTAAGTTATGCTTAAGTTTATTAACATCAAAGAAACTATGAGTATTGATTGGAACATTGTTATCTTTGATTAGGAGCCAAGTAGTAGGTGAAGTGGGCACCATAGTGAATACAATGAGTCATAGGATAGCCGTCTTGGGATACAAATACAAGTTGACCTAATAGAAACCATGTTCTTGAGAACTCGACCGATAAGTTGTGTCCACAAGAACACGATCAGGAGTTCATGCTCATGAGAACACGACCATTAGATCGTATTCATAAGAACACGGATACAAATACAAGTTGACCTAATTGTAACTGTGTTCTTGAGAACACGATCATTAGATCATATTCATAAGAACATGGATATGAGTCATATTATTATGAATACGACAATATAGTTCCAGAGAATATTCTTCTGTTAGGAATAGTTACAACTTTGGTCAATCAGTAGATGCATCGTATACCTACGATGAAAGATAAAAACTAAGGAATGTTCTAAAAGAATCCAAGTGAAAATTCAATGTAATAATGGTAGGATGAAGGTTTCTCATGGACCTTGTGCATACTTATACTTTTGGTTTTGGAAAAATGATTGACAATGAAAAATGGTTCAAAGATTAATAGAGGTAACTCATGAATGGTTTAGAGTCAAAATAGGAAGGTTTACAGCAAACATGTAACATTTGCCTTAAGGGCATTTTTGGTATTTCATGTGTTACAAGGGTTCCATATATGAATGGGGAGTCTTGTTTGGGATCATTGTCTTGAATACATTATATTGATGGTTGCCAAGTAGGGTCGGGATATGATTTAAGATTTGAGAGAATAATAGGTTATACAAATACTAAGGGAGTGTTTGATAAAACTTAAAAATTAAGAGCTACATATTATCAAAGTTGAATTAATAAAAGTGAAAAACATTTGATATCATTTAATTTTAAGTATTGAATCTAATAAAATGATTTATTTTATGAAATTAACCTCATATTCATTATATATAAATTTAATTTCTTTTTCTAAATTTTATATAACTAATGTATTAATCAATAAAAATTATCCTTCCAAATAAAATATCATATGCATTCTTTCCTAAAGATAACCAAATAAGTAGATAATTAGCAAAAAATAAAATCCTAAATAATTAAAATAGCTAAAAAAGAGTTTAACTTGCAAATTAGACGCAAAGTGTTTATTAGTTCCCATATTATTTCGGAAATAATGTAAATAGTCACACATGCACTTCAAGATATTCAAAATTTCTCCATTCTAAAATTACCTAATTGTTCCTCACACTAATCCTAAATATTTTAAAATAAAGATTTAAATATTTAAAACCATTAAAATAAATATTTTCTTATTAAAGCAAAATTTTAAAAGTAATAAGATAAATATCATGAAATCTTCAAAACTATATATATATATATAAACTAATTTCATAATTTAAATTAATGATTTTAAAAAATAGAAATGTTGCAAAAATCATTTTTGTTTATTTTTAATTTCATTTAAATATGATTTTTTTAATCTTTACTGACGACAATGAAATTATGTTTATAAAGGTAAAATAGTAAAAATATATATTTCATTTAGTTTATAAAAAATTCAAACATGATTAATTTTAATTTTATTTCCTATTTGTTAAGTTTGGTAGCTAAGGTCTTAATGACATAGTTTGGTAAATATATTGTGGACCTACATTTTGCTCGATGCATTCCCACTCAATGGCACAATTCGCTTTTTATTTATTTGGTGAAAATTTTATTTTTAGAAAAAAAACTTGGAGTCACCACTTATTTTTATTTTATTTTTAAAAGGAAAAACAAAATAAGAAAGAAAAACACTAAGTGTGACTCTAGAAGGAAAAACAGGTCTGTGAAAAATCGAATCTGGGTCCGAGGGTTAGGTTACCTATTGGGAAGGTACGGTGGTGAGCTGTAGCACCCCTCTAAACCCGTATACATACGGTCTCTACTAAACAAATTGAAGTAATTGTGACAATTAACTAATTAATCATGAATACCAAAATTAATAACATAAATCAATATATACAAAAGTGATAACAAAATAAAATTACAAGAATGTACAAAATAAATGACAAATTGATTTATTGAACTAATTAAAAAAATATTTTAAAAGATAGTTTTCCAAAAATTTCAAAGGATTTTATTAAAAACAATTTTGAATGAGTGACTTCAATTTATTTATTTACAAAATATTTTCTACAAATGATTTGATTCAATTTCAATTGTATTTAATTTTAAAAAAGAAGAAGTTATTTACACTTATTGTACCAAAAGAATTTATTACAAAATTTCAATTTGACAACAAAAATTATTTTTACTTGCTTTTACTAAAAAATAATGAATTTTTACAATTTTATTTTAAAAAAAAAAGTATTTCAATTTGGTTTCATTTAAGAAAAGTGACTTATACAAATTATTAAAAAAATACAATTTTATTTGCAAAAGAATTTTTAATTAAAAAATAATTTTTGGGACAAATTTATTTACAAAACAATTTTGGACAATTATTATTAAAAACAAATTTTCAAATTCTATTAAAAACAATTTTTTTTTGGATTTTTCTAAAAGCATTTTTTTGAATTTTTATTAATAAAAAACTTTTTTATTAAAAAAATATTTTAAAATTATTAATTAATTAAAATATATTTACTGAAGTATTCCTCTTATTTAAAAAAAAAAATCTGCTTTATTCGATATCCAATTCTGTACACACTCAATAAATATATACAAACAAATATTTACATAAATCAATAAAAATAAAATCAAATAGTAGTAGGAAATAAAACATGTACCACAATAAGCTTACAACAAGCTCAATGTCTTCCTACAACTTTTTCAATCTCACTTTCTTCCATAAAATTTCATGCTCCACGTATCATAAATTCGTACTTAGCCAACATAATTGCATAATAGACCCGTGCAAAAACAAAAATAGCACAAATGGAAATATCCAAAAATATGTAGAATCGAAAATAATTATTCAAGCCCAAATTCAAACTTTAAATTAGTCCAATAAATTACACCAATTAAAAATGGACCCAAATTAACAAATATAATCCAACAAAAATATCTCACATGTCATAGACCATAATTTAAAGTTTTCAAATTAATAACCAAAATATAAGCTCAATTAATCAAACCCAAAATATGATAAATTAAAATAAATTCCATTAGGCTTAAATTTAATATCTCATAATCCAAGTCCAATTTAATATGCAAACATAAATCCACAACCAAAATAAACCCAATTTAATATGCAAACTCACATCCAAAATATACTACAATATTATATCATATCCAAATTAAATAATTAAAATGAACACAACCATATAAATTATCAATTAATCTAACCCAAATTAGTAAATTCTAAATTAATTCACCAATAATAAATTATCACAAATTTCATATTAATTTACCAAAAACAAATTAACATAAATTCCATACTAATTAACAAAGTTCAAACATAAGACTCACAAACACACTTAAATGCACTTTCAACAACAATTATTATTAAAATCAAATCAAGAAAAATAAAGAAAAAATAATAATAATAATAATAGAAAATGGGTGTGATGAGAAAGTGAGAGAATGAGAGAAAATGAGAAGGGGGAGTCGCCGGCAGTAGCTCGCCAGCGGTGACTGGCCGGTGATCCTATTGGTGACCAATGAGGGTTGACGGGTTTTTGGGAAACAAAATAAAATAAAAATAAAAATAAAAAAATGAGAGAAAAAAAGAAAAGAAAATGGGGATGGAGGGGTGGCGGCGAGAATGGGTGTTGGGGTAGCGAGAAAAAAAAAATGCAAGAGGAAATGGGGGTCGGCCCAGTGTGGGTGTTCAGAGTGGAGTGTGTGTTGTGGGGGAGGAAAAAAAATGGGGAGAAGAGATGGGTCGTCAGTCATGTGTGGTGTTGGGGGAGAGGAAAAAAAATGGGGAGAAGATATGGGTCGTCAGTCGTGTGTGGTGTTGGGGGAGAGAAAAAAACTGAAGAAGAATGGGGAAGAAAAAATATGGGGAGGGGGGGAGGGGGGCGGTCTTGACCGGCTGTGTGCTGGAAGTGGGTGTTCAGAGAGGAAAAAAAATGAAGATGAGGAAGTGAAAATGGAAGGACAAAAATCCGAAAATGAAAAAAAAAAAAACAAAAAGTGGAGAGAAAAATGAAAGAAAAAGAAGAGAGAAGAGAGTGACACCGTCTTTGGGTGTCGACGGTGCTAGAAAAAGAAGAAGAATGGTGGGGAAAAAAGGAAGAAAATGAGAGGGGGTAGGAAAAAAAATAAAAAATAAAAAGGAAAATTAGAGAAGAAAGGAGAGGGGGGCATGTCTCCATGACGTGGGGGGATGGGAGGTAGGTGAGGGTAGGTAGGGGAGAGAGAGAGGAGAGAGGAAAGAGAAAGTGGAAAAAAAAAGAGGAAGAAAAGAAAAAAAAAGAATAAAAAATAAAATATAATAATAATAAAAGTAATAATAATAAAATGGTGAGTGAGCAAAAAAAACATATGTAATCGGGATTTAATTTTAAGAGTAAAATTGGGCTAAAAATTAATGTAAAAATAAAATTTGGACAAATTTTGGGGTTTATGTATATATATATATATATTGATCATCATCCCAATGTCAAACTTAAGTTGTTTAAAAATCGTACAAAACTTATTAGGAGTTTTGTACACCCTTATACATTTGACACATTTCTATTGTACAGTTTGTGTAATATCCTTGTATAGTGGTGCAAATTTCATATCTCTCATAAGTTATGTGTTCATGTAAGTGTGTTAACCATGTTTTCAATGATTTGGTAGAGAAAATGGTGGATAACTTAGGGTCAATTTTTTTCCCCAAACATATTATTAGGGAAAGAATTAAAATTTTCATATGAGAGTTAAATTAAAATGTATGACATGGGTGTGCAATCATTGGGTGACAAGTAAAATAAAAGAGTAGTTCAAAATCAATTGAAATTTTTCACAAAGGATAACCTTGTACACCCTTATACACCCTTATACACTTAGTATATTTCCCTTGTATAGTTAGTGTAATATCCTTGTACAACGACACAAATTCTATATCACTCATAAGTTATGTGTCAATGTAGGTGTGTTAATCATGTTTCCAATAGTTTAGTTGAGAAAATATTGCATAACTTAGGGTCAAATTTTTTTCCCTAAACATCTTTACTGGGGAAAGTATTAGAATTTTCATGTGAGAGTTAAATATAGTTTATGACATGAGTGTACAATCCGTGGGTGACAAGGAAAATAAAAATGAGTGGTTCAAAATCAATTGAAATTTTTTACAAAGGGTAGTCTTGTACACTTAATACATTTCCTTTGTATAGTTAGTGTAATAACCTTGTGCAGCGACACAAAATCCATATCCTTCCTAAGTTATGTGTTTACGTAGTTGTGTTAACCATGTTTTCGATGGTTTGGTTGGGAAAATGGTGGATGACTTAAGGTCAATTTTTTTTCCTCAAACATTATTACTAGGGAAAGTATTGAAATTTCCATGTGGGAGTTAAATAAAGTGTATGAGATGAGTGTACAATTTATGGGTAACAAGGAAAATAAAGAAGTGATTTAAAATCAATTGAAAATTTTCACAAAATGGGGGCTTGTACACCTCTTGTATAGTTAGTGAATACCTTTATATAGTGGCACAAATTTCATATCCCTATAGTGAATGTGTGCCTATAAATGTATTAAACATGATTCCAGTAGTTTAGTTGAGAAAAAAAACAAAAAACTTAAATTCAACTTTTTTATGTGAATATATAATATTTTTGTGAAAAAACAAACAATTGGTCAATTCATTTGTTTAATTATGAATATATTATATTTTTTGTTTTATTATTTATTAAAATAACTAATAGAAAAAATAAAAAGAATAATCAATAAATGAAATTTAATTCTTTTTATTATTTTCATATAAAAAATAGTATTAAACAAGGTTTTCAATTTTCATTTTTAAAAATAGTTTTCATTTTTTAATTAAACGTATTTTCAAAAAGAAAAAAATAAAGAAAATAAAATTTATTTTAAAAAATAAAAATAAAAACTAGAAAAATATTTTTAAACTAAACTCAAACATAATTTATATAATTTTTAACTACTTGATTTCATCTAAAATGAGTATATAAGAAAAATTCAATCTTTACTATACTATGTATTGATATTGTGACATCCCACATCGAATAGGGGGGGGGGAAGTTTATGATGTTATATAAGTATGAACTCTTCTTAACATTGTAGACGCATTTTAAAGCCGTGAGGGCCCATTTGGGTCCAAAGCGGACAATATCTACACGGTCGAGAGTGGATCGTTACAAATGGTATCAGAGCCAATCCCCGACCTCGATGTGGGGTTTGTTTGGCCCTATAAGGGTGTTTGTTTGTTTGGTCCCACAATCCCATGGGACATAATGAGGATGTTGTGTCTGCATAGGAGGGGTTGTGACATCCCACATCGGATAGAGGGGAAAGTTATTGGCGCTATATAAGTATGAACTTCTCTTAACCCTGTAGACGTGTTTTAAAGCCGTGAGGACCCCTTTGGGCCCAAAGTGGACAATATCTACACGGTTAGGACCGGGTCATTACAAATGGTATCCCTTACCCCGGTGTGGGGGTTTGTTTGGCCCTATAAGAGGTGTTTATCTGTTTGACCCCGCAATCCCATAAGACACAACAAGAATGTTGTGTCTAGTTGAGCTTCAAGCTAGAGTTATTGAGACTCAAGCTCTTGGACAACCCTCATCTTCTAGGGGTAGCTCATTTGATGACTCTAAGAAGTTAGGCCCTCCTTACTTTTTTGCTACTTCAAACCCAACGGAAGCAAAGCTTGGATTCTTAAGATAGAGAAATTCTTCGATGTTATAGATTGCTTTAAGGAGCAAAAGGCCTCTTATGCAACAGTTATGTTAGATAAAGAAGTAGATTATTGGTGGTGTATGACCAAAAGGCTTTTAGAGGATCAGGGACCTATAGTTTGGAGACAATTTAAGGAAACATTTTACAAAAAAAACACTTTCTCGATAGTGTTAGACGACAAAAAGTAGGAGAGTTTGTTTGTTTGGAATAGGGGGATATGATGATGGCCTAATATGAAGCTAAATTTACAGAATTGTCATGTTTTACTCCACGGTTGATTGCTACATAGGAGGAAAATGCATTAAAGTTTCAAGATGAATTGAAACCCTATTTGAAGAACAAAATATCTATTTTGAAGCTTAGTGTCTATTCAGAGGTTGTAGATAAATCCCTTATAGCATAAAAGGATAATAAGGAGCTTTAGCAGTACAGAGAGCAACAAAGGAAGATGGGTAGGAGTGATAATGCCCATGACAACCAAGCACCAAAAAAGTTTGTTTCAACTGAGAGTTAGATTAAGGATGAAGTAATGCAAAATTTAGATGTGACTTGTTCTACTTGTGGTAAGAAATATTAGGGTAAACCTTGCTATAAAGAGTCTAGAGCTTGCTTTGGTTGTGGGAAGCATGGACATATGATTCAGGATTGTCCAAAGAATAAGAAGTTTATAATTGGGAAGTCTAAGGAGGAGAATAAGGAGGATAAACAAAAACCTAGAGTCCAAGGGCGGATGTTTGCTATGACTCATCAAGATGCTCAAGCCACTTCTGATGTGGCAATAGGTACTATTCGAATTTGCAATTTATTGCTAGAACCTTGATTGACTTAAACTCAACACACTCTTTGTTTCAATATATTTTGTTGATTTGTTGGGTATGCTTGTTGGTATTCAGTTGGGGTCCGACTTTTAGGTGGATTGCCTACTTTGATACTAATTATTAAGGGAATCAGTCTCTTAACTTTGATTTGACTATTGTTTTTCCTATGGACATTCTATTGTGGAAAATATTATGTTTAGAGGTTATCTTATGATGACTAGTTATATGGGGATGTTAGTTGACTTAGTACTTCTTGACCATTAGAATTTTGATGTGATTTTAGAGATGGATTGGTTAGTTTCTTTCTATGCCTATATTAATTATTTTGGTACAAAGGGTGACAATCCACGTTCCTAGCTAACATGCATTTAGTTTTGAGGAAAAACATGTAATTAGACCATTGTGTATGATCTTAGCTTTATGGGCTAGTTCCTTGCTTAGAAAGGGTTGTTAAGGGTTATATGCTTATATGGTGCATGATAGAAAAATAAAAATAAAAATTCAATCTATTATTGCCAAGTTGATAAAGGTTTAGTGATGCAATCTTAGTATTCAAGAGGTCACTCAAGAATTAGCAAAGAAGATAAGAGAAAAACATCCTCATTATTTGAAGATTTATGTACGTCAAGTTTAAATGACTAAACTTTTGTTAAGGAGGGGAGGATGTAACACCCCAAAATAAACTTTAGAGGCAAAATAATAAATTAAAAATTAATTAATTAATTAATTAAACTCATTAAAGGTAAAAGAGTCATTTTACAATTAAAAATCCCAGGTATAAATTAGATTTTCCTCTTATCTTCTTTATTTAGAAAACTCTATTAACCAAAAATCAGATAATTGGAGAATGTAGGGCTAAAGGTTTGGAGGTCTAGAGTTTGAAGTTTAGATTTTTTCAGGTAAGATTCTAACCCTAGTTAATATATAATATTTGTTAGTTAGTTTTGAACACATTAGATATTCTTTAGAAATTTTTTAATTTAGATTAGGGTTAGTTTAGTTAATTTATTTTAAGATCAAAAGATTGAAATTATGAATATAGGTTGTTTCATTGATGAAAATAGGGAAATTCAATTTTATTTATTTTTAGATGAATAGATCTAAACAATGAAATTTTAAAAATTAAATGAGTAAATCAATCTATGATTATATGTGGCTTAAGGGATTGGCAAATAATAAGAAAAAGAATTGTATGTTTCTAGATTTTGGATTTGAGGCACTAAAGAAAGGAAAATATATATATATATATATATAATGGTGAGAGGCAAAGAGTGGTAGTGGAATAAATTAAAATAATAATAATGAGTAGAATTGGTGGGGTTGTTGGAGCATTTTGTATGGAAAGTATATTTGAGAATTTTATTTGTTTATGAAAAATGAAAAAATTTGGAGATATGATATTTTCTTTTACAAGTTTGAATTAATGAATAAAGTGTTCAACTCTGGTTCCTATGACCCTAGTCAACGGGTTATAATTGTCGACATTTCTATGACCCTAATCAACGGGTTATAATAGTTGATATT
Source organism: Vitis riparia (assembly GCF_004353265.1). Classification (NCBI taxonomy): domain Eukaryota; kingdom Viridiplantae; phylum Streptophyta; class Magnoliopsida; order Vitales; family Vitaceae; genus Vitis; species Vitis riparia. The sequence goes on from NC_048444.1 coordinate 13,780,924, forward strand.
ATATGACTCTAGTCAACGGGTTATAATAGTTTACCTTATAGCCTTAGTCAACGAGTTATAATTGTTGACATTTGGTTTTGTTCACCTTAACTAGAACAAATTTGAAACTAGTCACTCATTTGTGAAGTCCCACCTAATTGAGCACCATTTGTTATTTGATAACTAGAGTAAAGATATTTTGAATGCATTTGATTTAGTTTTGATGAAAAATTATTTTGAAATTGCTATGAGAAAGTTTTGTTGAAAAGTTTGAATATATTAGTATTTTGAACTCAAAAGTTTTTATGAAAATAAGTATATATTATATCTCCTATTTGTAAGTATGATTGAAAATGTTTGATCCATGAAACTGCATTGATATTCCTTATTGAGCTTTAAGCTCATGCTCCTTCATTGATAATTATTCAGGTACTCTCAATTCAGGTGAGGAGTGATGGCTAGGCTGGGGAATTTTTCTTTGTTAGGATTTTGGTTCAAAATTTATTTTGGATATTATTTAGATTTTAAAACTTAATTCTCATTTAAATTATTGGAATTTGGAGTTATTTGAACAATAACACTCTAGTTGATGTGTTAGTTTTTTTTTTTAAAGTTGATACTTGGAGATTTTAGAATTTTGTCCTGCTACTTTGAATATGAATTTGATAATTGGTAAATTTTCAGTTACAATATGAATGTTTGTGTTGTTTCCACTTTAAACATTTGGGCTTGAGGTGCGAAATGACTGTTATGCCCTTATAGTGGGTTTTGGGGCGTGATAGATATAATTACTTTTAAATTTAGGTTATACGAAAACATTTTAATTGGATATTTAAAATAAAACTCTTCATCCTTCCTCTTTCTTGCTTTTTCTTTTTCTTATTTTGATAAATTTTCAATTAATTCAAATAATTAAAAATATCCTTTGTAAACAAATTTCCAACATTTCATATAACTTATTACCAAAAGTCATATTCAAAAATTTATTAAAATAAGGAAGGAAGAAGATTAAAAGAAAATTTAAACCTTTTATTTTATAATAGTAAAAAAAAAGACTTTAAAATACTTTTTAATATAAAAGGAAAGAAAATAGTGAATATATTTATTTTAAATAATGTTTTAATCATTAAATTATTTATTTCTAAAATGTAAAAGATAATTTTTATTTATTTAAATTAATTTTATTTTATAAATTATTTTCCAAAATAGTTTTTGAATCCTTAATATAATTTTTGTTTGTTTATAATTAAAAAAAAAAGAAAATAATGTTGATTTTTTAATAATTTATAAAACAGTTTAAAAAAACAATGAAAAATCAAAAAATGATTAAATAATGATGAATTTATTGATAGTGGCATGTGAAGAGTGATAGAATAAATAAATAAAAAAAAAGTCAAAGATATTTTTATCCATTATTATCTCATATCATTATAGTCAATTATCAAGATAAATAAGCTCGAAACACACTATCCTTCTAAATTATAAATGTGATGAAAATATTGACTTTGGTGGGTCGGTTTTGAGTTATTTGAAATTTGACTCGACCTACATCAAAATTCAGCTGAAAAAAAACTTACATAAGCCTAACATAGATATTAAAAATAATTTTCCAACCCACTCAAATGCGAGGTTGGATCGGTATGAAATGAAGCGTGGCATAAATCGATTGGCAATGGGCCTTGGGAGCAGCAGATAATTCCTAAATCCATAACCGTAAAAGCTTTCCTAATCCTCAAACCTGACACAAAAAAGGATGTCCAACTTTCCTTGCAAATGCCCTCTTCCCCATCCTCCTCCCTCCAAAGACAACCAACTATCTTAACCCTTCGATTCAGCATCAGTGCATCACCACCCTCTCGTTCTGAGATCCAAGTCGTGGATAGAAAGAAAGAAAGATCAGACGGTTCACCGTGAAAGAGCGCAAATCGGGGGTTATTGAAGAGAAATCCGAGCTGATTTTATTGGATTTTGGGAGTAATTGCAGATTAGTGTGGGAGGTGGCCCACAACGGCGGTTGTTATTGGATTTAATATTATCCTTATTTTGCCCTTCTCAGCCTATTACAATTACAAACTGCCATCCTTGTGATGAGTGCTTATAACACTAGTAGCCTATTTCCAATATTAATCTGCTATTGTCTATACATTACAGCAATTAGTAATTTAAAGATTTCTATCCATCTCTTAATTTTTTACAAGGGTTTTACCAATTGATATGTTTCTCTTTCAAAGTGGGGAGTTCTTTTATAACTTCAATTCTTTGAAAAACTTATAAACCTCAACCTACAAACCTACAATATCCTCAAAATTATATCTTATTAAATCTAAGTATCATTAGTATTTTCTCATTTGCACTCGATAATGTTATTAATTTCCCATTTATAAGAAAAAAAGAAAACCGTTATTGCTATTAGATTGGTTCGTTCTTAATTGAATTGTGTAGATATATCTATATTTTAAAATTATGAAAATTTTTATTCTATTTATTGAAACAAATAAAAAAATTTGTGATTGATGGTAAAATAACGATTCTCCGATTATATATATATGATTTTAGGGGAAAAAAAATAACACCAAGGATTAATTAGCTGCACCTTTTCTATCCAATGTTAGTATTAGGGTTTCTTATGGTGATAAGGTCTTCATATTCTTTATTGGCAAATAATTTGTTTAAATCAAATGTTTTTACATGAGTTATGATTGATACAAAGTCTTATAACTAAAATTTGAAACTTATAACATTACTAAATAAGTAAACGTAATAGTTTCCCAGACATGATATGGTGCCATTTAGATGGAAAAGTTAATGATTTCATTCAATAAAAACGTGTGCTCCTTAAGGGTTAAAATTATGATAAGATTTACACCACATATTTGCAATAAAATTCTATTAGCAATGGAAAAAGAGCCAATAATTAGGAAATTGCATTGATAAGAAGGAAAAATAAAAAAAATAAAAAAATACAAAGATAGACATTCAAGAGGTCTACAAACTCTTCCCACAAACCCGGCCCAATAACTTTCAACCAAAGAATCCCCTATCCTCTCTCTTCTCTTTCTTCGTTTATTCTAATCTATAACTAACTCGGCGTAGAGCTCTTAATGTAGTCTAATTGAATCTAGCTCAACACAAACTAACAAAAAACAACAAAATTATAATAAAATGAATAACAAAGAAAAATAAAAGCTATTCATTGATTAATTTTCCATGTCATTGTCTCATATTCCTCTTGGCTCGTCTAGCGTACGTGAAATGCACGGAAGGTTTATCAAATTATCACCACATGAAAAAGAATTTGAATATGTCAATTAGGACAAATTTATAAATCTTCCTATTCCCTCTTGGTTTGCCTAGCATACATCTAACACACAAGAGGTCTATCAAATTATCACCACGTGGAAAAAAGAATCTGAATATGTTATCTAGGACAAGTTTGTAAATTTTCCTATTCCCTCTTGATTCGCCTAGCGCACGTGAAACGTACATGAGATCTATCAAATTATCACCACGTGGAAAAAAGAATCTAAATATATTATTTAGGGAAAATTTATAAATCTTTGTAATTAAATTTATCTAGATTGTTTTGGAACAACTAAAAACTAAAACAACGAACTTCACATTTAGTTACAATTTAATGAAAAATAAACTGTAAACAGATTCATGGTTAGAAAGATTCGTTAAACATGTTAAAATTTATCTTAAAATTGAAGCAATTACATGTGTCTTAAGGATAAAATATCGAAGATAATTAATTATAATCATATAATATGAAACTAGCATGCTTAGCTTTAATAAACTTTTTAGGTGAAAATTCCAAGTCCACAGTTTTTAGTAAATAGTAAAATATTCTTATTCAAATTTTAGTTGAAGACTTGAAGGGTGTTCAAACAAAGGGTTTTTCACTATAATGTGAGTTGGTGACACCAAAATGAAACCAATGATGAGGGAGGTGAAATACAAAACGGATATAGATATAACAGTGGTGGTATAGTCATCCAAACAAATATGGGAAGAGATGAAACACAAATGTATGGATAATGGCATTAGTGTGAATAGGAGGAGGAGAGAAGGAGAAAAGAGGAAAAAAAAGAAAAGAAAAGCATAGATCCACGTGTCCGAAGGCGCAGGGCGTGTTTCTTGTCGTTTTGTCCTTTAAAACCCAACTCGCCCCTACTGTTAAAGGCCCCAATGCCCAAGGCCTCTTTCACCCCCCGAGTCTTGAGTCTCACAGTGAGTGTCTCTGTGTGATCTCTCTCTCGTCGACGTGAGCAAAAGAGAGAAAATGGATGAGAATTCAGAAATTATAGAAGCAATTCTCAGAGGAGACGACCACGCCACCAATCTCAATGACCACCAAAGCCAAGACTCCGGCTGGAAAACCGTCTCCTATTCCAAGCGTAAGAAGAACCCTCCTCAGAATTCCCTCCAACCCTCCCTCACCCCCTTCCACAATTCCGACGTCTTCCGCTCCGTCGACCAACACTCCGAGGATCGCCTCCGGCGCGCCCAGGAGGCCACGGCTACTGCTGCTGCTGCCGCAGCCGCCCTCCAATCCGCTGTCAGATCCAAGCAGCATTCAGATGACGACGACAGCGATGCCGAAATTCCAGCCGGCGCCGTCGACAATGGGGGTGCGGAGGTGAAGAAAGTGAAGCCCAAGAAGCCCAAGAAGCCCAAGGTTTCTGTTGGTGATGCGGCGTCGAAGATGGACGCTGATGATCTCGCTGCTTTCCTTCTTGATATATCTGTGAGCTTCAATTTTGAAATTTTGTGATTTGATTCCGTACGCTACACTCTGATCCGCTGGTTTTTCATGGATTTGGATTATTTGTATTAAAAAAAGTTTCCCTTTTTCTTTTTCCCTTTTTGGTTAGGCTTCCTATGAAACTCATCAGGATATACAGCTCATGCGGTTTGCTGACTATTTCGGCCGTGCATTTGCTCCTGTCAGTGCAGCGCAATTCCCTTGGATGAAGATATTGAAGGAGTCTACTGTTGCAAAGATGATTGAAGTCAGTTTCTCTTTCCCCTTTTCTTGCTCATTTCCATTCAATTTAATGTTATCTGATAAATGTGGCAAAAAAAAAAGCCCTTTTTAGCACTACTCTGATACAAAGGGCAATTCGCCTGAGTAGAGACCCGTATGTAAAGGTGACATCTTTTTATGGTGGATACTTTCTTTGTCTGAAATGTGATATTGAATGCGTGAAACTAAACCCCAAGCTATTCGAATTCGCGGAAATTCCCTAGTACAAGCTATGGCTATTTTGCTATGTGATGTGGGTTATGTTTTATAACGCATAAGGGAGTGTTAGGTTGTTATATTTTTCATAAATTAGGTGATTTTGTAACTCTTTCCTTCTTCGCTTTAACTCTGGGTTAAGACAATGCTAATAAAGGGTCTTGAAATGAGCTGCATATTATGATCAGTTTTAGTAATTTCTTCAATGTCCATCCCTGGACTTGTTTGATGATCTTCAATTATATTTTTTGAGAAGGATTTTGGCTGCATTATCCCTTTTTTATTTATTTAATTTAATTTTTTATTTATTGTTTAAATTTTTATGCACTTTCAAGGAAACCTGTCACTAGATTTTCCAGAATTCTTTAAAGTTGAATAATTATTTTGTTGTGCAACAGGTTCCTCTTTCTCATATACCCGAACCTGTTTATAAGACATCAGGTGACTGGATCAACCAACGATCCTTTGAAGCGGTTGGTTCCTTTGTGTTATGGTTGTTGGATAACATTCATGCTGATCTAGCAATCCATCAAGGAACTGTCAAGGGATCCAAAAAGGTGGCTCAGCAAGCACCGTCAAAATCTCAGGTATCTTTATGTTTTTAGTCTTTATCTTACCTTTTTTGGGTTAAACATCTGTTCATGAGCTTGATGTGGTGTGGTTGTTATAACTTTTGACGTAAATGTTCGCCATGAACTGTAGGAGAAAGATTTAACTAAATCTTAAAGGAGGGTCTGGCTACAAAGTTATATAGCTAGTCTGAACCTTGGATAAGGATACAGTTGTCGTGTTTGTCATTCTGGACATGAGGCATTGGAGATGTCAACTCCCTAAAAGTTAGGACATTGTCTTTTTAGAGAAGTAATTAACTCTAGCCATAATTTGACCAACATAATGTGGATATGAATACTCCTTTCCTGCATAATTGAAAAGCAAATGATAGCATTGCAAATGTGTAGCTAGATGTGCCATGTCAATGAGTGTTTGGTATGTTAGATTACTGATAGGGAATGGTGTCCATATCTGGTGAAGTTTTGAAGCAAGTTGTTGAATAATTAGAAATTATTGTTAGCTTCATTAGAAAGGAAACCAGGAATGGATATTCCTTTTTCCAATTCACTATTTTCTTTTCTACAGTGTTTTCCTCTTTTAACCTTTGAAATATCATGGGTTGGGCTTGAAAACTTTATGCATATGTTGGTATCCTCTTTAAATACTTGTGGTAGATAGCTTCTAAGAGGCAACAATTGCTTTTATCTCTTGAAGATTATGACATATAGGCCATTATAAGTTTTGTTTGGTGGAGAACCTGAGAATATATGCTACTACATGGAAATCATATAAATAACTTGTGTAATAATTTGATGTGATTATAAACTCATTAATTCCATGAACTCAAACCAAACATAACTGGCCTCTTAAACTTTCTCATGAGATGCTGGCAAGTTTGTGTTTTGAGAAACATGGATACCTTCATGCATGTATATGTATTTGTAGAACCGTTTTTAATGGTCAACTCAAACAAAGCATCTGCCGAACCATCAAGATATGTAACACATCTTTAGGCAAGACAAATTATCAACAAGGAATGATTAATTACATAGTAGTGGGCACCATCCACAAAATATTTTCTTTTGGTTAGTAAAGTAATATGATGTATTTAATGTTGGAACTGTAGGTTGCCATATTTGTCGTGTTAGCAATGTCGTTACGACGAAAACCAGAAGTGTTGATCAGTTTGCTGCCAATAATGAAGGAAAATCCAAAGTATCAAGCACAAGATAAGCTGCCAGTCACAGTATGGATGATTTCTCAGGTGAATAAACCTTTATAGTCTAATGGATATGGTTTTCCGGGGGATAACGTCGCTGCTTTATGAGCATGTTTTCTGAACCAGATGCCATACTTTGGTTTGTATAGGCCTCTCAAGGAGATTTGGCTGTGGGGCTGTACATGTGGACACATATGCTGTTGCCTATGCTGAGTGGCAAATCAAGTTGTAATCCACAGTCCAGAGACTTAATTTTGCAGTTGGTAGAAAGGTTGTATAGCATTGAATGAAAATTGAGTTTTTCTCTCCTCTTCTAAGCTTTTCCTTTGGATCTAAAACTTTATGTATTCCGACGTCCAGGAATGAAGAGTTCTCTCTTTTGAACTTTTCTTTTGGATCTAAAACTTTTACCCCTTCCTACTTGCAGAATTTTATCTTCCCCAAAATCTCGCACTATTTTAATAAATGGTGCTGTGAGAAAGGGAGAGCGCCTGGTGCCACCATCAGCTCTTGAACTTTTAATGCGAGCCACTTTCCCAGCACCTTCAGCTCGAGTTAAGGTGCATTTTGTTTTTTTTTTTTTTAAGTTTTAAGTTTAATTTTTAATTTTTTGTGTTTGTACATATGATATGCAATTAAATCAGTAGATTGAACAGAACTTGGTGTCTGAGAAAGTTCACTTTATCTCTTGTTTAGGCAACTGAGAGGTTTGAAGCTATGTATCCTACCTTAAAAGAGGTGGCCCTTGCTGGATCCTCCGGAAGCAAAGCCATGAAACAAGTTCTACTGCAGATAATGAATTTTGCCATCAAAGCTGCTGGAGAAGGTGAGACCAAACTCTTCTAATTGCTTTTCTCTTCATATGAAAGTACAAGTGATTAGGTTTCTAACTTTGATTTTGGCACCTTTGATGGACTGGCTGTATGCAGGTATCCTTGATCTATCAAGGGAAGCAGTGGATATTTTCACTTGGTGTTTGAATCAGAATCCTGACTGTTACAAGCAATGGGTAAGCAGTTTCTGGTTGTTATTTGGGTTGATTTTTATTCGTTTATTTGAGACTGATTCTTTCTTTTTTGCACATACATCACTAAGTTTTGTTGTTTTCTTTTTGTATCCAGGACCTAATTTATCTTGATAATCTGGAAGCAAGTGTTCTTGTTCTAAAAATGCTTTCCCATGAATGGAAGGAGCTCTCTGCTAAAAATCGTAGTCTTGACCCTCTAAAAGATGCTCTAAAGAGTTTCCAGCAGAAGGTAAACAATCTTTTAGATTTTCTAGACAAGAAAACAATTTTTTTTTCCTTGACTTCATTCATCAACCTTGTTTCATTATTTTTTCATCTTAACAAATTTGCCAATTGTTTTCCTCTTGAGATGAACTTAATTGTGTGTGCAGAAGTCATCTCAGTTATGGCATGTATGTATAATGAGATTAAAGATGGTACATTTTGAATTTGGGATCTAAATTTTTGTTGCGGCAACAGCAACCTGATATCTATTTTTTAAGTTGCAAAATATAAGTATTTAGGAAAAGTACTTCATCTAGTCTCGGATATTGTGGATGTGTGGTTTGCTGCTAGTGGTATAAATAGAATGTTTAAGCTAACTAATTTCCTCTGTATTCTGACAGAATGAGAAAGAGTTGGGTGGTGGTGAACATGGTGCACGCCATGCATCTCTTAAGGATGCAGACAAGTATTGCAAGGTGATCTTGGGACGATTGTCACGAGGCCATGGTTGTACAGTGAGCAAGGTGTTTGCATCCGCTGCATTAGCATTGGGTGCTGCTGCTGGGTTTGCACTTCTGTCCCCAAACTTGCAATCTTATGACTGGAAAAGGCTACCGGAGGTGTTTAAGTTTTAACTGCGTTTGATCTTCTGACCTCATCGTCTTTGTAGAGAGGTTGACCAGCAGCGGATGGCATTTAGTACCAACAATACAAGTATAGTTGAGTCAAGTAAGATGTCCCAACAATAAAGGGGGCGGAGGAGGAAGGTTTTGTTTTTTTCTTAAGAGGAAAAGTTTCAAACACAAGTCATGGTTGGGTTTAGTGGAATTAGAAATAGGAGGGGAGGCAGCGAGGTCTGTGTGCTGACATTTTACAGAGTTCGAAGGGTGGTCTAATGGGATTTTGAGGTGAGAGTCATATTCCAGTGGGCAGTGACTTGTTTTAATTTTATGATAGTGGTTTTACATTTTATTTTACTACAGTAGTTTGTTTACATGGAACATGGATACAAGGATGGAAATGAAATAGAGTGAAAAAATTTAAAGTTATTTTTATGCTTGGAAAGAATGATTTGTTGGAGAAGATTTTTTTTTTTTTTTGTGTTTGAGAACCCCTGGGAGGTTGTTGCCCGTTGGCCCAAACACTTCGAATTCCTAATATTTGGTCCAACCATCTGAATTCCAGATCACTAAGACCTTGACATTCCATTTGATGGAATAATTTGTAATTGTTTTTGAAGGGATGGTTGGTCTTATTAGCATTACAATGTGTTCAAATGGGTAGGGAGCCTTGAAAGAAAGCAAAGCATGGGCTTGAGAGTTGCAATGGAATTCTACACGCTCACAATGGAGGACATCAAAGGCTAGCATAGTCCCAACTCCCAACCAAGGATTAAAGGATTAAAATAAAATTAATAAAAATATTAATAAAAAAAAGAAGCTATAGGAAATGATAAAATACACTGAAATTGTTTTATTAAAAAGAATAACCTATGTATGATAAAACAAATAATATACATACATTGATATTATTTTATTAAAGAAAATAATATAAAATGATAATAGTATATATACTGGAATTATTTTATTGAAGAAAATAATATACAATTCTAAAATAAAACTAACATTATAATTATTTAAAATATAATTAATGTGATAAATACAAAAATATAAGTAAAATGATAATATAAAAAATATATTTGTTGGTTCTTGATTGAGTTCCAATTCTAGAGATTCCTACAAAAAGGTGTGTCTGAGTGTGCTTTGGGTAAACTCCTCCGACGATCTAGTTAAATTATGCAGTTGATGGATTTTTGGGGAGAAATTCTTTGCCATTCTTGTATTTTGTAACCTTCATGTAGTTTTATGACCTTTTTTTAAGTCTGACATTTACTTTTTAAAGTTGCTTTCAAACTCTTATCGGTTCTGCTTGGACAAGCTTGGCCAAATGCGCTCAATTGGGCTCAATTGGGCGAACTCTGCACGAAATGAGTTACCTATTTGTCAGGCTCATTGCCTAGGGTGCCCACAATGTCCTTTCTCAGATATTTTTGAATAGGTTGCCACTCTAGGAGGAATATTTTGCCATGGCATATGAGGGACAATCTCTACTAGGGGTAGATAACACATTTTTGGCGGTTAGAGGAGACGGAGAAGGGATTGAGTTTTTTTCACTTTTTGGAATGGAGATGCTAGCCACCTGAAGGTGACGTTTTATGTAGGAGTTTTTTTTTTTTTTTTTTGTGGGAGAATTGTGTTTTGGGTCCAACTGGGCCCAAAAATTAACAATTGGTCCATAGATGTTACAAAATTAAGCCCACCACCTAAGCAAAGTCTCAAAATTGATAAGAAGGATATCCAATGTATAATTTGCTGAAAATGCCCTTTGTTGGGTATTTAAAAAAAAAAAAAACTAAAATCCACGTAGGATTTTTCCCTTTGTTTTCCCCAAATTGGAGTCTGCATTAGGCGTTTTCACATTCCTGACTTCGTCCCTCGCTTCCGCCCAAAGAATGCTTAATCCTCTATGCCAATCTCGTTATCTCTCAATCTCGTATTTCCCGGCCATCTAATTTTAGGTGTAGGAAGTGGAGTTTTTCATCTCTATCGATCCATTGGCGTCGACGATCACCACTGGCTTTGGGCTCTGTGGCGAAGTAGTTGATATTTGAGGTTAGTAGGTTCAACAATTTCATTTTATGCTTCATTTCGGCTATCCGGACCATTTGATTTCAGCCCAAATACATTGCCCTAATTTATCTCGCGATTTCAATTTGCCATATATTGTTCCCTCATCGATCCCCATCGGCGGTGCCCTCCGTGTTGAGCATTGTTGGATATTTGATGTTAGGTGGGACTTTCTGGAGGTTGCTTGTTGTCTGAATTAAGGAGGGAGCTTCTCTTACCATAAGGTAAAGTAGTCTTTTTTTTGAAGCTTAAACCCCGTAACTGATGTTTTTTGGTTTAACATATATTTTTTTATGGGTATTTTTTGATTTAGCATTATGATTATCAACTCTTTATTTTTTGTGGATGACTTGATCTCTTGATAGCCATCTTTCATTGTGGGTTATCGTGTTTCTAAGACATGGCTCAGTTTGAAATAGTGAGGATCTTCATGGGTTAATTGCAGCTGCATGTTGTGGTATCAACAGTTTTTGTTTAGATAATTATGTTTGTGTTCAATTTACATGATTGATAGGCTTGACATGGAAAACCCACTTCTTTTTATTAACCCGTGATTTCACCATGATTGACTTGTTTTTCCATCAATATGACAACCCGCGATTGGCATGAACGATAATGGTGATGATGAAGATGACATATAAATATTTTTTGATTTTGCCTGCATTTTACTTGGTTCACTGATGTTTGTTTGATTTAGCATTGCATATTCATTTAAGAAGTTTGTTTTATACGTGCAATTTGATTCTAATATATGATTAGTCAATGCAAATTGATTTTCCTTTTACAGACATATTTTTCCTTCTTTGGTTCAAATCAAATCTTTTAGCATTATATTGACTTCCTCGTGTGGTAGTCTAGTTAAGTACGATAGTTCGTTTGTTAACTTTCTTCAATAAAACCCCAGTTCTGGTGACCCTATAGTATGAGATATTGTGGGCTACTTAGTATGTGTAGATAGATTATCATTTCCAACTTCATGAAATCTGTACCTAACATGAATATAAATGGAAAATAAAGAAACAAATCAGTTCAAAGCCAGTTCAATGACCCTTAATTCTATTAAATCAGACCAACAACTAGGGATTCAATACATAACAAATGAATCAAGGGATTTCTCATTGAAATCCAAAACGGTTTCCAACAATCCATGTTTACTATTCACTGATGCTGAATATCAAACGCATGCAAGTCAATATTATTTTCAGCATACAATTCAACCAGAATGAAATTCAGAGAAATTTGAAGTTGACTATTGAGCATGAGTCAAAACACTAACTGCATAGCCATCATTTGTCCATTTATGAGTGTGAAAAGTAAGTGTGATGTTCCCATTGGAATCTAGAGGGTCATAGCAATATGCAAAAATAGAGAAATAGTCAACCAATTTGTGAAAAAAACAAAATAAGTGAAGTAACAAAAGGAAAAGTATATTTATAAATGATGGCTGATAAACTTGACATGGCGACTAATAATAATTTCAACTTCAAAGCAAAAGCCCACATAGGAGAAAAGATCAACCCCATTTTCTATAACATGCATAATTGTTTGTTCTATAATATGAAATTTGTTCTATGTTTGTATAGGTTGATGGGTGTAACTAATAGGATATATTGCTACATTTTCGTGGGAGGCAAACTTGTCTAAAAAAAAGATGGGCAATGGGAATACGTGGGTGGAAGAAGCAAAGGTATTCACAAATATAAAGGAATGCCATTTGAAGAATTCACCAAAAAAATCTTAGAGAAATTCGACATCTCCTTTGATGTGATGAAGATGCATTACACCCTTAAGTTCAACCCCAGAGTCATCCAAGATTTAGAAGATGAGGATGACTTGGATGACGTGGTTTCCCATAGTGATGACTTTGCAAATGTATACCTAGTAGACTTACCCTATGTGGAAGCCATTGAAGCAAATATATCGAATACAGAGTTGGCAATTGGGTAATGGACTTTAACATGAATGTCTATTTAAAATTTTGTGAATATCAATTTTACGCATCACATAGTCTAATTATGTTAATGTATGTAAATGTAGAGGTCCACCTGCGACGTTTCCTTCCTCTAATGCATCATGTGATGCAATTCCTAATACTATGATGCTATCAAGAGGTTTTGCGTCGCGTTGTGCAGATAGTGAGTACACCCCTTTGGAATCGATTCGTTTTTGTGAGGCAATATTAGGGTCGGGACATACATTTAAAAATGCTGAGGAGTTTTGCAACGCAATTTACCAGATGTCATTAGGTGGAAGGTTTGAATACAAGTACAAGAAAAATTCCCCTATGCATATGTCTATGAAGTGTTTGGTTGAGGGTTGTCCTTGGAAGATAACAACTCACGCTGTAGAGGGAAATGTCATCTTGTGAGTTCATACTTACCAAGTGAATCATAATCATATAGCTCAGGATGAGTGTTCATCTAAGGTCAAGGTTTCTTCAAAGAGAGGCGTAGTTGTTGTTGAAGATGTGTTTAGAACCACTCCAAACTATCTTCCCTGTCAAATTTGTAAGGATTTTGAACGTGGTCATGGAGTTCACTTGACATATAACCAGGCATGGCACCTTAAAGAGAAGGCAAAAGAGCGCATATATGGAGCTCCACGTGAGTCCTACATGTTTGTCCCTTGGTTATGCTATAGGCTAAGGGAAATCAACCCCAACACAATTGCGGAGTACACTTCCCATGAAGGTCACTTCATGCAATTGTTCATTGCCCATGCATTTTCAATTCAAGGGTTCATCATGGGGTGTCGACTAGTATTGGCTATCGATTCTTGCCATCTAAGCGGACCATATAAGGGAGCTATTTCGTCCGCCATTGCATATGATGCAGATGATGGAATGTTCCCTTTAGCCCTTGGTGTGGTCAGTTCAGAAAATTATGAGAACTGGTATTGGTTTTTGGAGAAATTAAAGAGGGTCTTAGATGGTAAAGAAGTTGTTATTATATCAGATAGACATCAGGGAATCTTGGTAGTGTTTCCGAGTTGTTTGGGACAGGAAATCATGCATATTGTTATCAACATGTGAAGGAAAACTTTTCTAGCTTCTTGAATAAGCAAAACATTAGAGGAAAGAAAGGGAAAGAAGATGCTTTGTTACTTTTAGACAACATTGCGTATGCTAGGTTGGAGATAGACTACAATGAGGCATTTGAAAAACTTGTGCGTTTCAATGACAACCTCGCAAAATGGGTTGCGGAAAACAATCCCGAACATTGGGCAATGTCAAAGTTTCTTAAAAAACGACGGGATAAAATGACAACTAACATTGCAGAGTTCTTCAATGTGTGGTTAAGAGATGAGCGTCACCAAACAATTTATACGTTATTGTTAATGAACATGGATAAGCTAGCCATGTTGGACACCCATATGCGTGGTACACAAAAGTGGAAGAGCGTGGTTGGACCGAAAACTGAAGAGAAGCTAATGTCAAATATCATGAGGTCTGGTCTGATTAGTGTGTTGCCGTATTTGGGGGGGACTTTTAAGGTGTTTACTGGGGAGGTTTATTTGGTTGTCGATATCAATCAACGTACGTGTACTTACATGACATGGAAAATGTCCGGCTTGCCATGTTCACATGTATGTGCTGTCATCCGCACACTGAGACATGACGTGTATGAGTTTATTGACCCATGTTTTCATGTCTCCACACAACATTTGATTTACTCGGGTCAGTTTCAACCATTACCAACACACAATATGTCGAAAGTTTGTGACGATGGGAGTTTGGAAGATTGCGCGGGTGACTTCTTTCCTACTCTCCAACCCCCTCATATGAGACATCCTTCTGGAAGACCCCACTAAAGACGCATTGAGTCACAGTTTAGTCATAAGAGAGCAATTCATTGCTCTCGATGCAATGACATAGGTCACAACCGCTCTAAATGTAATAATCCGTTGCTGTGACATGTGCCTTTTTTGTGCTTGTACGATTCTCATATTTTGTATCATCCCATACATTTTATTATAAGGTTTATGGTACGGGGTTGTTGATTTTCGTTCTTATGTATTGGCCTCGTTATAGGCACGATGCACTATTTTGTTATTTTCATGATTTATAGTTGCTTTGATTAACCAAATTAATTGAAAGTGCGATTTGAATGTGGTTTCTTTTCACTTGTTATTTAATTCCATTAGTGTGTCTACATTATCAAGCATTTTTGGTTAATCAAAGCAACTATAGTCAAATGACCATTACCAAATTTATCCAACTGATTAATGATACGAATAGTCAAATGACCTTTCCCTTTATTATTAGTTTCTCCAGGTCAGCGATAACTACTATAGCACCCATTTGAAGTTATCAGTTCTTCCAAGGTTCAAGCATTCAACAATAAATTCATTCTTCAATGGCCACTGCGGAGGTAATGCATTATTTCTTATTTTTTAATTTTCATCACTTATTTCAGATACTTGATATTTTAACCTACTTAACACAATTACTTGTTATGGGTGTTAAAGATTCATTATTACATAAACATCCACTAGTAAATTATTCATTCACATTATTTTGTTTATTAGTTCATTCAATTGTATTTCTTTTTTTACTGCGTTTAGTTATTCATATTGACTTTCTTATTTTTTTTGCAGATTACTAAAATTCATGTGTAAGATACTAATGATCTCCTACAATTTTAATGCAGGCCACCAGATTGTTCACACGTTGTTCATCTTCAAGATTCCTAAAACTATGCAATAGGCTCCCAATTGAGAAATTGGAAATGGTTCGAGACCTTCAGTTTGAAGGTCTTCTAAAATTAAATTTGAAGGAGATACGACATAATATATGTCTATGGCTAATCGACCATTTTAATGTTGGCTTCAGACGCATAGACATATCATCTGACAAAAGCTATGATCTGACAACTGCTGATGTGGGCCTTGTCTTTGGCCTCTCGACAATCGGACAAATTTTACAAATTGCATCAACCCATCTGATTATCCGTTCGATACACTCAACACTTGTGAGGAGAGACTCCTCAACTTACCTGTCGGGGAGGAGTTCCGTAGATGCTTCCTTTACTACGCATGTGTGACGATATTGGCGCCAACCTCAAGGATAGATGGATGCCGAAACTTGTGGCATACCATCCATGAAGATGGTTTTAGAAACGATGTCAATTGGGGCCAATTTGTTGTTGACCAGCTTGTTGAGGGTATAAGACGATTTAAGCAACAGAACAGTGTGTGGGTACATGGTTGCATCCTCTTTCTCCAGGTATTGCCCTTCTTTTACATTGATTACTTGGTCACTTTTTAATTGTTAACATCATTACCATCAAGTAACGAATGCACATATGTTTATTTCCATGGTGCAACTCTAGTACGTAATTAAATTCAAGATTCCTTCATTTCATGTTCCCATGATAGTGCCCCTCCTCTCCGCATGGTCAGATGAGTTGATAAAGGAGCGCTTAGCTACTAAGATCAGTGAGTTTGGTAGTTTCGGACATGGCGAGGTAGTCATTTACTCTACATGCATTTTGTTATGTAATTTGATGACATGCAAATTGAATACTGATTACTACTCAAAATGTGCTATTTTATAGCTTTTAATTAACTCTTTTAAACACTTTTGAGTAGTAGTTATTACCTTTTAACCCAATTAACATATTAAGGACCTTTGCAATCATTTCTAATCAAATTGTGTAAGTTTTGGTGCTTTTGTTAGTAATTTGATCACCAAAGCAATAGCTTTTAATTAACTCTTTTAAATACTTTTGAGTAGTAGTTATTACCTTTTAACCCAATTAACATATTAAGGACCTTTGCAATCATTTCTAATCAAAGTGTGTAAGTTTTGGTGTTTTTGTTAGTAAATTGATCACCAAAGCAATCCGAGATTGAGGAGAGTTCTTTGGAATCCATAGTGAAGCAAGGGAAAGCTCAGAAACATGAAGAACCAAAGTATTGAAGCTTTGAAGTCCTTTGCCATAAGCAAATCTGGAATGCAAGGAGGGGAAGCAAAGAGAAATCTACCATGAAGTATACCTGAGGACAATCACTGTTAGTCACTTTTGGGGCACTTCCTAGATCTCAATTTATGCATACTATATGTTGTTTCGAAGCTCGTGAAGTTAGCAATCCAATTCTTCAAACGGTGCACGATTCGGAGTTGAAATGAAGGAGTTACAGCCATTGGAAGCCGATCACTCCAAGCTGAAGGCAAATTTCGCACGGCTGCGAAATGATGTCCTTTTTGCTACGAAATTTCGCAGCCCTCTTGCAACGGAATTTCTCCTGAAGCTTCCCGATATTTGCGACTGACATTTTGAGATTTTTTGCTTTAAATATTTGATGTCTAAATCCCCAAACTCTCCTTGTAACCCACCTATCATAGGATTCCTTAGTCTTTAAGTAAGAACAAAGGGTGAATAGCCTCTTATATATAGTTTGTAATTTTCTTTACATAATAATCAAGTCAGAAGCTTGTTCTCATATGCATCCTTTGTACAGTTTTGCAAGGAAGTAAAATACAGAGCCTTTGCTCTGCCTTACCTTCTCGTTTTGATTGTATTGTATATTATTTACTTTTTATTTCTAGCCAATCAAACTCTGAGGATTTTTTCTCAGAGGATGAGTGGCTAGGCTCTTTGTCTCTTGGAGTGAAGAAAGCTGAGTAAGTTTCCTCATGAATAAATTGGAAGTTTTGT
Source organism: Vitis riparia (assembly GCF_004353265.1). Taxonomy (NCBI): domain Eukaryota; kingdom Viridiplantae; phylum Streptophyta; class Magnoliopsida; order Vitales; family Vitaceae; genus Vitis; species Vitis riparia. The sequence goes on from NC_048444.1 coordinate 13,798,493, forward strand.
TGTTTTAGTTTTTAATGAAGAGAAAGTGTGACCCGTTAATGGTTTTTATCTTTTTAGTTAACTTAAAACGCCTTTAAATCACCTGGGCCAACACTTGGTAAGGCAAGTGATCTCCATCCATTGAGATGCACTACTTTACCTCTTGCGAGCCTTTGGGAGGTGACTTGAAGGTAGGATTTTCTAGAATAGCCAACACTTGGTAAGCTTTTGGACTCCAAGAAGACATCCATTAGTTATCTCTTGCGAGCTTTTGACGGGTAATCCAAGGTTAAGGATTACCTTGAATGGAAAATGCTAGGTGAGAGGCATGAGCCATTGCAAGATGCATCAGTGAGAGAGATTTAGTGTTTGAACCCATTAAGGGGAAGCATCTGTACCACACTGGTTAGAGAATTAACTATATGTTAATTCTCTAATGTGAGAAAAAGAAACAAGTGACCAAAACTCCCTTTTTGTACAAGGAATCTAAGCCTAGTGATCTGAAACTCCAAGGAACACTTTTCTTTGTAATTAAAATCAGTTACTATTTTTGGTTAGCTTAAAACCAATCCTTTTTCCACCAACGATTATGTTTTCTTTTAAAGCTAACCTTGAAATGAAAAAACACCAATTCAGCTTTGAATTGATATCAATTGTGAAATGAAAACCCATCCCAGTGAACGACCCTAGAGCCACTATGCTATGCTAGCTAAGGCTATCCTAGTACATGGTGTAATAGGTTACAAATTTTGTTGATTACTCCCTTCTGAGGACCACAATCAAGGAACACCAGCTGGACATGAATCAAATGGCACCACTGTCAGGGACCATTGAGAGGACATGAATCAGCTGAGACACCAATTGGGAATGTATCAAATGGCGCCGTTGCCGGGGATGGTGCCACTTTACAGTGATATCACCTTTCCAGAGTACTTGTGATCTTCATCACAAGTTTGGTGACTTTTCTTTTCCTTTTACTAACTCTTTTTATTTGTTCTTTTTTCTTTCTTTGTTCATATTTTAGTATACCTTTTATTTAGTTTTTAGTTTATCTTAATTTTTTTTTCTTAGAATTCTTTTTCTTTTGTTTTCTTTTGTTTTCTCTGTTTTTAATTCACAAATTGCTAGTTGTGCATGCTCTATTAGATACGAGATAGCAGAGGAAGCCATGAACTTCATGAGTTATGTGGCTGAAGTTTCAAGAGGATGTGATGAACCAAATGCTCGAGATATGGGGAGAATGACGTCTCAACCTAATGCTAAGGGTGAGATGTATATTTTGAATGACAGCATATACATGAAGGCAAAGATTGCAGCTATGGCAAGGAGATTGGAAGAGCTAGAAATGACGAAGATGCAAGAAGTGCAAGCCATCTCTCAGACACTAGTGCAAGCTATGCCTTGTGTCATTTGTTTATTTTATGAGCACTTGGTGGAAGAGTGTCCTACCATTCCAGCAGTGAGGGAAATGTTTGGTGATTGCAACACCTACAATTCCAATTGGAGGGACCATCCAAATTTCTCTTGGAAACCACATCCACCTCAGTACAAGCAACCTGCTCAAGCACCTCAGCAAGCCTCGAACCTTGAACAAGCTATGGTGAATCTTAGCAAGGTCGTGGGAGACTTTGTTGGAGCTCAGAAATCCATCAATGCTCATCTCAGTCAAAGAATTGACAGTGTAGAGAGTTCATTGAACAAAAAGATGGATGGAATGCAAAATGATTTATCTCAGAAGATAGATAATCTCCAATATTCAATCTCAAGCTTTGCCAACCTCAACACAGTGTAAGAGAAAGAAAACTTTCCTTCTCAACCTTATCAAAATTCTAAGGGTATCCATCAAGTGGACGCTCAAGAGGGAGAATATTCAATGGTGAAGGAAGTTAAAACGGTTATCACTTTGAGGAGTGGTAAAGAGGTTGATTTGCCCACATCCAAGCTAGAGCATAAGGTAGAGAGTGAAACAGAGAAAGGAAATAGGGAGGAAATCAAAGGAAAGAAAAAGGGGAAAAGCATAGAGAAAGATGACTATATAGATGAAGAACCACAGAGGATAGTCATTAAGGAAGAAATGATGAAACACATGCCTCCTCCTTTCCCCCAAGCTTTGTATGGCAAAATCATACAGAGCAAGTCTTAAGTAGGAGATGCAAACTTCATATGGGATCCGGGCAAGCTAAATCAGGATCAAAATTTTTGATGGACTTAGTCTTTCTAAAGATTGATAAAACAAAGGCTATGAATAATTAGGGAAAATACCCAAAATAGGGGGTGAATTGGGTTTTTCAAAATCTTTTTCCACACAATAATATATGCACAAAATAAATAAAGGAAAGAGATAAAGTTAGAGAATTCAAACTCGGGTTTATAGTGGTTCAGCACTCCCTTGCCTACGTCCACTTTCCTTAATCTTCTAACCGAGTGAGGGTTCCACTAACTTGAAGCTTCAATATAAAGCTTTCAATCTTCTTACCCTTGGATTCCGGCTCCAATGGGCTCTTACACAATCTCTTCAAGATTTGAACCACTTGAAGGCTTTCACACTCAGTTTACACAAAGATGAAACTCTCAACCTAGCTTAAGGATGGCTCAAGTACAAGAGAAAGCTAGGATGAATTACAAGAGTGCACTAAGAATATGCAAGTGATGGTTTGATGCACTAAGAAGGAAATGAGAGCTTTTTGATCAAGAGCAGGTAGGTAGGCTTTGAATGCAATTGTTCTCTTGTCAATAAATGAAGTGGAGCTCTCAATTTATAGTTTTCTAAGCTCGAGAGTCAAAAACAGCAAAAGGCAACCTCGTCCGGTCGAGCTAGGGGTCGACTGGTTCACTAGCCGTTGGAGCATTTAATGCATGATAGGTTACCGTTGCCTCGACCGGACCTCGACCGGTCCTCGACCGGTAAAGGAATCACCTCGACCAGGAAGAGAAGGCTACTGGGAGAGAGATAAGGTTTTTAACCTTCCTCGACCGGTCCTCGACCGGACGACCTCAACCGATCGACCTGTTCCTCAACCGGTTGACCGGTTGAGCCTTTTTGGCCCCGAAAAACCTATTTTTTGATTCCTTTCTTTTCTAACACTTAGGCAAGGTCTATAGGTGAGTTAATATGCCAATTTTGAATCAATTTGCCTAAGGTATATTTGATAAAACTCGAGTTTTAAAGAAAATCAAGTTTTAAAGAATAAATCGAGTTTTCTAAGATGCATGAAAAGGTATGAACATCCTAAGTGCACTCATGCTATCATCTTACATTCATTTCCTATGATCTCAAGTCTTCCAAGCATCTCGATCTTGTATCCATTTGGTCATTTGATGAATTTTCGAGTTTATACCTGAGATTCTTAAACATTAAACCAATTAGTTACTTAACCATGGTTTGTTATCATCAAAACCTGATTAGGAGAACCCTTGGGCTAATAGTCTCCCCCTTTTTGATGATGACAAACCTTAGTTATCTAGGAGAGAAAGAAATCTCCCCCTCAAACCAATCATGGATCAATCAAACGATAAGCAATGTAAAACACGAAGAATCAATGGATAAAAATATCATATCATATATATATGGAAATCTCACATGTACAATAAGATAGACATGACAATGATAACAATGACATGCATGAGAGACTCCTAGATCCTATAGATCCTAGATCCTATAAATATGTCCCCCTTTGGCAACATAAAAAAGAAACGAAGGGGGATCCCAAACAAACTCAAGGCTGAAGAGGTGGTGGTGGAAACACAAAACGGAGGTAAGCCATCATCTCCTCGTGCTGACTTTCCTGGCGGCTCTCAAGATGCTCAATCCTCTGTACGAGATGCTCAAACTGAGAGGTGAAGCCGACTTGATACTGATCGATGCGATCCTCCATGGAATAAAAACGAGTATATTGGACTACGGCTAACTCCTCCATACGAGTCCCAAGAGAGCTGATCTGTGCTGACAAATCCATCCAAGGTGAATGATCAGAGCATGAGGAGCCTGAGATGGTAGCTCGGTAAAGGATGGCTGAGATGAAGGGCCTGCTGTGAAGGACGGCTCAGTCATCATAAGCTCGGAGAAGGTAGCCTCAACATGAATGCCCTCTGACTGATGTAGAGGCGGAATGTCAACCTCGGGCCCTCTTTGCTCAAAGTCCCTCTGAGGGTCCAACCCATCCTCCATCTCTCTGATCTCGGCCTCCTTCTCTACTCCGGGGTGTATCTGATCATGTCCTTGGGCCTGTCGCTCGGCTTTCCTAACCTAGGAGCCATCCAAAATCCCAAAAAAATGGAAATAAGCTCGAAGAACTAAAGCGAGCAGGCGAAGAGAGAAGACCAACCCGAATAAGCCCTAGGTACGCGGGAAAGGAACCAAACCAGAAGATGGCGCGCAATCAGAGATGAACCCGTCCAGATCCGAAGTCCAAATCCGTCCAGAGATGAAACCCTAGCCTCAAAATCGTGTAAAAAAATCACTCAAAAGCCTGAAATCGGTCCAAGGAATAGCCCAAACTGGTCTCTGAAGGCGGGAAGATGAAGAGGCTGCAAGGAACGGTGGAGAACAGTGGAAGAAACTGACACGCGGGGGCCTTTTAAATTCCCAGCCCCGACGAACCGGTCGACCGCCTGGTCAACGGTCAACGGTCAACAGTCAGATTTTCCAAATTTTCTTGCATTTTCTTGTCTTGTGATCCCCCCCTGCCTTTTTCAGTTGAAATCCCCAATTTTTGATGTTCAATGCCAAGGGAATTTTGAATTTTGGTCAAAAATTGACCTATTTCCTAAGGAATTGCTATATGATGCTTATGAGATGAAATTTATGCAATCATAATGCATTTCCAATAAGAATTCATTATACAAACATCAGATCAAAGAGAAATAACCTCTAGTTGTCTTCTAATATCGGAAAATTGTTCTTCACTTAGAGGTTTTGTAAAAATATCAGCAAGTTGATCTTTTGTGCTTACAAATTCAAGTGTAATGTCACCCTTTTGTGCATGATCTCTAAGAAAATGATGTCTAATTTCTATATGCTTGGTCTTAGAGTGTTGCACGGGATTTTTTGAAATATTTATGGCACTAGTGTTATCACATTTGATAAGAACATGCTCAAAAGACAAGTTAAAATCACTAAGTGTTTGTTTCATCCAAAGGATTTGTGCACAACACAAACCAGCTACTATGTATTCAGCTTCTGCCGTTGACAAAGCTACCAAATTTTGCTTCTTACTATGCCATGAGACAAGTGAGTGTCCTAGGAAATGACAAGTGCCACTAGTGCTCTTTCTTTCAACTCTACAACCGGCAAAATCGGGATCCGAGAAATCAATCAATTCAAAGTTATCACCCTTAGGATACCACAAACCAATATTCATTGTCCCTTTCAAATATCTAAGAATTCTTTTAACGGCACTTAAGTGAGATTCTTTAGGACAAGATTGAAATCTAGCACACAAGCATACACTATACATGATATCGGGTCTACTAGCGGTCAAATAAAGCAAGGATCCTATCATGCCTCTATACATAGTTGAGTCAATAGATTTACCTTTTTCATCCATGTCAAGCTTGATGGATGAGCTCATTGGAGTTTTCATCACCTTGGCTTCTTCCATGTTGAACCTCTTGAGAAGATCCTTTATATACTTTGCTTGATTGATGAAGGTTCCTTCCTTTAGTTGCTTGATTTGAAGTCCAAGGAAGAAATTGAGTTCTCCCATCATGCTCATTTCAAACTCACTATGCATACACTTAGAGAAATCTTGACAAAGAGAGTCATTAGTAGCTCCAAAAATAATATCATCAACATATATTTGAACTAGAAGCATATCCTTTTCTTTGGTTTTTAGGAAAAGAGTTGTGTCAAATTTTCCCATTTTAAAACCCTCTTTCAAAAGAAATTTACTTAGTCTTTCATACCAAGCTCTAGGTGCTTGTTTCAAACCATAAAGTGTCTTTTTAAGTTTAGAAACATGGTTTGGAAAGTTAAAGCTTTGAAAACCGGGTGGTTGTTCAACATATACTTCCTCATTTGTGAAGCCATTTAGAAAAGCACTTTTCACATCCATTTGATATAGAATAAAGTCTTTGAAGCATGCAAAAGCAAGCAACATTCTAATTGCTTCCAATCTAGCTACGGGGGCAAAAGTCTCTTCATAGTTTATTCCTTCTTCTTGATTATATCCTTGGGCTACCAATCTTGCCTTATTTCTTACTATGATGCCATTTTCATCCATTTTGTTTCTAAAAACCCATTTGGTTCCAATAACACTTTGATTTGAAGGTCTTGGTACTAGTTCCCATACTTCACTTCTTTCAAATTGATTTAATTCTTCTTGCATAGCAATCATCCAATTTTCATCAACTATAGCATCTTTTATGTTTTTAGGTTCAATTTGAGAGATGAATGCAAGATTATTACAAATATTTCTAAGGGATGATCTAGTTCTTACCCCACTTGATGGATTACCAATGATTTGATCTTGTGGATGGTTGATAACAAACTTCCAATCTTTTGGAAGGTCTTGGTTTGATTCACCTTGCACTTGTTGAGAAGGAGGTAGTGCCAAAGGTGATTCTTCTTTCTTGGGATCCTCTCCACTTTCTTCTTGTTGTCTTTTGTCTTCAATTTGCAATTTTCCCATGGAGGTTTCCAATCCTAAATCATCATCAAAACTTTCTCTTTCTTGAAGAGAATTGTTAGATTCATAAAAAATGACATGGATGGACTCTTCTACAACCATGGTTCTTTTGTTGAAAACTCTAAAAGCTTTACTTGAAGTTGAGTAGCCAAGAAAAATTCCAACATCGGATTTTGCATCAAATTTTCCAAGATTATCTTTGGTGTTTAATATAAAACATTTGCACCCAAAGACTTTGAAATAGCTAATGTTGGGTTTCCTGTTTTTCCAAAGCTCATAGGGAGTTTTCTTAAGAATGGGCCTCAACAATATTCTATTTAAAACATAGCAAGAAGTGTTTACCGCTTCGGCCCAAAAATACTTTGGCAAATTGTTTTCATTTAGCATGGTTCTAGCCATTTCTTGAAGAGTTCTATTTTTCCTTCCAACTACTCCATTTTGTTGAGGAGTTCTAGGAGCCGAAAAATTGTGATTGATACCATGCTTATTGCAATATTCCTCAAAGTCAAAATTCTCAAATTCTCTCCCATGATCACTTCTAATGCAAGTGATTGTAAATCCTTTTTCATTTTGAACCTTGTTACAAAATTTTGAAAACTCATAAAAAGCTTCACTCTTTTGACTTAAAAACAAGACCCATGTGTATCTAGAGAAATCATCCACAATGACATAAGCATAAGATTTTCCTCCCAGACTAGGTGTCCTAGAAGGACCAAATAAATCCATGTGTAGCAATTCAAGAGGTCTAGATGTTGAAATGAAATTTTTGTTTTTAAAAGAGTTTTTGATTTGCTTTCCCATTTGACAAGCTTCACAAACTTTGTCTTTTTGAAAATTAATTTTGGGAAGGCCTCTAACGAGTTCATCTTTGTTGAGTTGGGAAATGAGGTCCATGTTAGCATGTCCCAACCTCCTATGCCACAACCAACTTTGATCATGCATGCTTGAAAAACATCTATCATGGCCATCATATTTTGAAATATTTATAGCATATACATTTTCACATCTATGGCCCATGAAGATGGTTTTGTCATTTTGAATATCCTTGATGATACAATGAGATGCTTCAAAAATTAATTTAAAACCTTTGTCACAAAGTTGACTAATGCTCAAAAGATTGTTTTTTAAACCATCTACTAATAAAACACTTTCAATAAGGGAGGATGTACCATTACCTATGTTACATTGACCAATGATTCTTCCTTTTGCATTGTCTCCAAAGGTGACATATCCTCCTTTTCTCTTTGTAAGGAAGGCAAACTTGGATTCATCCCCGGTCATGTGTCTTGAGCACCCACTATCCAAGAACCACTTATCCTCCTTTGAGCCCTACAAAATAGAATTCAAGTTGGTTTAGGTACCCATGTCTTTTTGGGTCCTTGAGGGTTAGTGACTTTGGATTTTTCAATCCAAACCTTTTTAACCTTAGCATTTGAATTCTTTTTAGCACCATTTCTTAAGGGACATGTACTACTAATGTGCCCTCCTCTTCCACAAAAGTTACAAATAGTGGAAGGACATTCACTTGAGGATTCTTTTACAAAATAGTTTTTAAAATACTTTTGGTTCTTTGGAGATTTGAATCCTAGTCCTTGTTTGTTAAAAACACATTTTTGGCTTGCTAAGATCATTTCAAAGGACTTTTGTCCACAAGAGAAAATTGAAAGAGAGGAGGTCAACCATTCATTTTTTCTTTTCCAAAATTTCATTTTCATTTCTTAAAATCCCATTCTCTTTTTCAAGATGAGTTTTAGAGATTTCATCAATTGAAAACTTTTCTTTCACTTCCTCAAGTTCTTTTTCAAGTTCTTGAATTCTCTTTTTAAGAGAATTATTTTTCAAACTAAGTTTTTCAAAATCCTCATATAGCTCTTCAAAAATAACATGCATATCTTCATCATTAGAGTTAGAGTTTATCTCATCAAGATCATCTATTGCCATGAAGCACATGTTTGCCACTTCTTTCTCCTTTTCTTCCTCGGAAGATTCTTCACTCTCACTCCAAGTGGCCATCATTGCCTTCTTCATTCTTCTCTTAGCTTCAATTTTGTAGAGAGGACAATCATATTTAATGTGTCCCGGCTTTTTGCATTTGAAGCATATCAAATCTCCTTTCTCTTCCCATTTTTCCTTGTCACCATGTGATGAGGATTCCCTTCTTGAGGGATTTCTTCTAGAGGTAAACTTTTTCCCTCTAAACCTTTCACCTCTCATGTACTTGTTGAGTTTTCTTGTGATGAGAGCTAAATCATCATCTTCTTCACTTGGTTTTTCTTCTTCAACATCTTCTTCCTCCTTGATTGTAGCTTTGAGAGCTATGCTTTTCTTCTTTTTGTCTTCACTTTCTTGTAGTTGCTTTGTCAAACTGATTTCATAAGTCATTAATGACCCTAAGAGTTCTTCCATAGGTAGCTTGGTCAAATCTTTAGCTTCTTGAATAGCGGTGACCTTTGTATGCCACTTTGAGGGGAGATACCTCAATATCTTCATCACCTTTTCGGATTCATTTATGACCCTTCCCAATGCTTCAAGGCCATTGACAATTTCAATGAACCTAGTGATCATCTCAACAATAGATTCAGATTCTTTCATTGAAAACAATTCATAGTAATGGACAAATATATTAATTTTTGACTCTTTCACTTGATTAGTTCCTTCATGAGTTATTTCAAGCAATCTCCAAATTTCCTTAGCAGATTTACATTGGCATATTCTATTATATTCATTCCTATCCATAGCACATTGCAAAGTAAAAACGGCTTTAGCATTTAATTGAAAATTTCTTCTATCAAGCTCATTCCATTCTTTCTTGGGTTTTGAAACCAAAACTCTATCAACTAATTTAGTGGGAAAAGTTAGGCCATCTTCAATGACATCCCATACATCTAAATCAGTTGATTGTAAGAACCAAGTCATTCTAGCTTTCCAATAGGGATAGTCAGTTCCCGTAAAGAATGGAGCTCTATGTTTTGAACAATTTTCAGTTTGAGATGAGCTTGATGGAATAGCCATTTTCCTCTTAGACGATTAAGTCTTAAGCAAGAGGTCTAGCTCTGATACCAATTGATAAAACAAAGGCTATGAATAATTAGGGAAAATACCCAAAAGGGGGGGGGGGGGAGGGGGTGAATTGGGTTTTTCAAAATCGTTTTCCACACAATAATATATGCACAAAATAAATAAAGGAAAGAGATAAGTTAGAGAATTCAAACTCGAGTTTTCTATCTTCTTACACTTGGATTCCGGCTCCAATGGGCTCTTACACAATCTCTTCAAGATTTGAACCACTTGAAGGCTTTCACACTCAGTTTACACAAAAATGAAATTCTCAACCTAGCTTAAGGATGACTCAAGTACAAGAGAAAGCTAGGATGAATTACAAGAGTGCACTAAGAATATGCAAGTGATGGTTTGATGCACTAAGAAGGAAAGGAGAGCTTTTTGATCAAGAGCAGGTAGGTAGGCTTTGAATGCAATTGTTCTCTTGTTAATAAATGAAGTGGAGCTCTCAATTTATAGGTTTCTAAGCTCGGGAGTCAAAAACAGCAAAAGGCAACCTCGTCCGGTCGAGCTAGGAGTCGACCGGTTCACTAGCCGTTGGAGCATTTAATGCATGAAAAGTTACCGTTGCCTCGACCAGATCTCGACCGGTAAAGGAATCACCTCGACCAGGAAGAGAAGGCTACTGAGAGAGAGAGAAGGTTTTTAACCTTCCTCGACCGGTCCTCGACTGGACGACCTCAGTCGATCGACCGGTTGAGCCTTTCTGGCCCCGAAAAACCTATTTTTTGATTCCTTTCTTTTTTAACACTTAGGCAAGGTCTATAGGTGAGTTAATATGCCAATTTTGAATCAATTTGCCTAAGGTATATTTGATAAAACTCGGGTTTTAAAGAAAATCAAGTTATAAAGAATAAATCGAGTTTTCTAAGATGCATGAAAATGTATGAACATCCTAAGTGCACTCATGCTATCATCTTACATTCATTTCCTATGATCTCAAGTCTTCCAAGCATCTCGATCTTGTATCCATTTGGTCATTTGATGAATTTTCGAGTTTATACCTGAGATTCTTAAACATTAAACCAATTAGTTACTTAACCATGGTTTGTTATCATCAAAACCCGATTAGGAGAACCCTTGGGCTAATAGACTAGCTAGTCCATATCTTTTTGTTTTACTTATTACTTGTTTTGATTTTGATTTCAATGCTTTAATTTTGATTTTAATGCTTTAATTTTACTTGTTTTGATTTAACATAGGTTTTTGGGTGATCAAAATCAGGAGGAATATCAAAAGAAGTGAAATAAGGAGGCTAGGAATCAAGAGGAGCTCAAAAGCAAGGAGTGAGCATGGTCTGCAAAATTTCGCAGCCTAAAGTGAGTTGCTGGGAAAATCGCCTTCCGTTGCGAAATGGTTTCGCAGCCTCCTAGTTCCCTCTACGAAAATTTTCGCAGTTGCAAAGAGGTCCTTTGGCACACGAGTGCCATTTCGCAGCAAAGTACACTCGTTTTGCAGCTGCAAAATGGCTGCAAACTTTCTACGCCTTGAGATCCACCGTTTCGTAGCTGAGACACCATTTCAAAGGGTGTTTCGCAACTGCGAAACCACCCTTTGGCACATGAGTGCCATTTCACAGCCCTGTACACTCATTTCGCAGCTGCGAAATGGCTGCAAACTTTCCACGCCTTGAAAATCCTTCATTTCACTCCATTTCCACCATTTTCGCAACTGTAGGACACATTTCCATCACTTACTAAAATCCATTTCATGCATACCATATTTCGTTTCGAAGATCGGGAAGTCAGGAGTCCAATGCTTCAAACGGCGTGCAAATTGGAGTTGAAACGAAGAAGTTATGTTCGTTTGAAGATGAACGCACAAACCATGAACGGAAATGTCGCAGCTGCACCCCCCATTTCGCAACTGTTGGACACATTTCGAAGTACTTCCTGAAGTCCATTTCATGCATACCATATTTCGTTTCAAATCTTGGGAAGTCAGGAGTCCAGCGCTTTAAACGGTACATGATTTGGAGTTGAAACAAAGAAGTTATGGGCGTTTGAAAATAATCGCGCAAACCATGAGCGGAAATGTTGCAGCCGCACCCCCATTTTGCAACTGTTGGACACATTTTGGAGTACTTCCTGGAGCTCAAATTATGTATACTATATCTCGTTTCGAAGCTCGGGAAGTCAGGAGTCTAACGCTTCAAACGGTGTGCAAATTGGAGTTAAAACAAAGAAGTTATGTCCATTTGAAGATGAACGCACAAAGAGAATGCATCAGTAGCACAACACCTAAATGAATTTAATACAATCACAAATCAATTGTCGTCTATAGAAATTGATTTTGATGATGAGATTCATGCTCTAATCATCTTGGCTTCTTTGCCAAACAATTGGGAGACAATGAAGATGGTAGTAAGCAATTCTACGGGAAAGGAAAAGCTCAAGTACAATGATATACGAGATTTAATTTTGGCTAAGGAGATTCGCCAAAGAGATGCAGGCGAAACCTCAGGATCTGGTTCTGCCCTAAACCTTGAGACAAGAGGCAAATGTAATAACAGAAATTCAAACTAGGGTAGATCAAAATCTAGAAATTCTAATCGGAACAGAAGCAAATCTAGATCAGGCCAACAAGTACAATGCTGGAACTGTGGGAAAACAGGTCACTTTAAAAGGCAATGTAAAAGTCCTAAGAAGAATAATGAATATGATTCTGCTAATGCTGTAACAGAAGAGGTACATGATGCATTACTTCTCGCAGTAGATAGTCCACTTGATGATTGGGTTTTGGATTCAGGAGCTTCGTTTCATACCACTCCACACCGAGAAATCATACAGAATTATGTTGCAGGTGATTTTGGTAAGGTGTATTTGGTTGATGGTTCGGCCTTGGATGTTGTGGGTCTGGGAGACGTCCAGATATCGTTGCCCAATGGGTATGTTTGGTTACTGGAGAAGGTTCGACATATTCCTAACCTGAGGAGGAATCTGATTTATGTTGGACAACTTGATGATGAAGGACATGCAATATTATTTGTTGGTGGTACTTGGAAGGTTACAAAGTGAGCTAGGGTATTGGCTCGTGGAAAGAAGATCGATACTTTGTATATGACCTCATGTCCAAGAGACACAATTGCAGTTGCTGATGCAAGTACTGATACAAGCCTATGGCACCGTAGACTTGGTCACATGAGTGAGAAAGGGATGAAGATGCTGTTGTCAAAAGGAAAACTACCAGAATTGAAGTCCATTGATTTTGACATGTGTGAAAGTTGCATCTTAGGAAATAAAAAAAAAAAGGTGAGTTTTTTGAAAACTGGTAGGACATCGAAGGCTGAAAAATTGGAACTAGTACACACTAATTTGTGGGGGCCTTCTCCAGTTGCATCCCTTAGTGGTTCAAGGTACTACATCATTTTTATTAATGACTCAAGCAGAAAAGTATGAGTTTATTTTCTGAAAAATAAATCTGATGTATTTGAAACTTTTAAGAAGTGGAAGGTCATGGTTGAGACAGAAACAGGCCTGAAAGTAAAATGTTTGAGGTCAGATAATGGAAGAGAGTACATAAATGGAGGGTTCAGTGAGTATTGCGCTACATAGGGAATTAGGATGGAGAAGACCATTCTTGGGACACCACAACAGAATCGTGTGACTGAGCGCATGAATAGAACTCTCAATGAGCGTGCTAGAAGTATGAGGTTGCATGCTGGACTACCAAAAACTTTTTGGGTTGATGCTGTTAGCACTGCAGCTTACCTGATAAACCGAGGACCATCAGTTCCCATGGAGTTCAGACTTTTGATTCATGCCTAATTGGTGTCTCAGCTGGTTCGTGTCCAGCTGGTGCTCATTGATGGCGAGAGTAATCAACAATATTTATAACCTATAACACTATGAACTAGGGTAGCAAATACAAAGCTATTATAGCATAGTGGCTCTAGGATCGTTCCACTAGGAAGGGTACTCAAGTTGAAAATGATACCAATTCAAAGTGAATTGGTGCTGTTTCATTTCAAAATTAGCTTAAGGAATAAAACACAAACTTTGGTTGAAAAAGGTTTGAACTTAGATTAACTACACAGCAAGTGATGAAAATTACTTAAGAAGAAAAACATTCCTTGGAGATTCAGGTTTACAGGGGAGGTTCCTCATGCAAAAGCATAGCTCCGGTCAGTTGGTTCAATTCCTCTTATTTAGAGATATAACATAAAGTCAATTCTCTAACAAGTGTTGCACAAATGCATCTCTCAATTGGATTTCAGCTTTAATTCTCTCACTGATGTAACTTGCAATGGGTCGAGCCTCTCACTAACCTTTACCATTCAAGGAGATCTTTAACCTTGGACTTCCCTTCACAAGCTCGCAAGAGATAACTAATGGATGTCTCCTTAGAGTCCAAAAGCTTACCAAGTATTGGCAATTCTAGAAAATCCTACCTTTAAGTCACCTACCAGAGGTTCGCAAGAGGTAAACTAGTGCATCTCCATGGTTAGAGATCACTTGCCTTACCAAGTGTTGGCCCAGGTGACTCCAAGGCGTTTTAAGTTAACTAAAAACGTAGAAACCATTCATGGGACACACTTACTCTTCATTCATAGCTGAAACCACAAAGCTTCTGATTCTTGCACTTGGAACTTTTCCCGGCAACCTTAACTCCAAGGAACTAGAAAGTTTAGTTACTCATTCTCTGGGGAAAACTCCTCAGAGAGTGCATAACTTAGTAAAATAAGTAAAAACACAATCAAAGAGAGAAGGTAAAGCAGAGCTCAAGCTCTGTGTATTACTTTGAAACTTTTATAAAAGGTTTCACACCCTCAGAACAGGCTCCTCGGGCTCTCTTTATACCAAAATCACATAATCAACTATTACATCGATGTTTTAGCCAAATTCCTAACTTAAAAACTAAGGAATCCTCTCATTGGTGACTTACAAGGAGAATTTGGGCATTTAGGCAACAAAAATCTAATGAAAAATATCTCCAAGTGTCGGTTACAAATATCGGGAAGCACTAAGGACCACTTCGCAGGTGAAAAGTGAGGTCTGCGAGATTTCGCAGGTACACAAGAAGAGCTGCGAAATTTCTTTGCAGCAAAAGGCTGATTCAACACCTTTGCGAAGTTGGCTTCCATCTTGTGGTGCTTGGCTTCCATCGCGGCGTGAAGCTTCAGGGGAAATCCATGGTACTGTACAAAAAGGCTGCGAAATCATTCCGCAACAAAATGGTGATTTCGCAGCACTTTTCTGAAGCCTTCCTTCAGCTTGGAGCAGTCATCTTCCAAAGGCTGTAACTTCCTCATTTCAACTCTGAATTGCACACGGTTTGAAGCATTGGATTGTTGACTTCCTAAGCTTTCAAATGAAATATTGTATGCATAAATTGGACTTCGGGAAGTGCTCCAAAAGTGGCTGCAGTGACTGTCATCAAGAATGTTTCATGGCTGGATTCTCTTTGCTTTCCCTCCTTTCATTTCCACTTTGCTATGGCAAAAGTGCTTCAAAGCTTTAGTTCTTCATGCCTCTAAGCTTCCTATTGCTTGCCAAGGATTCCATATAACTCTCCTCAATCTCATAATGCTTTGGTGATCAAAATACTAACAAAAACACCAAAACTTACACAATTTGATTAGAATTGATTGAAAGGGGCCTTAACATGCTAATTGGGTTAAAAGGCACTAACTACTACTCAAAAGTGTTTAAAAAGATTAATTAAAAGCTATCAAATAGCACTTTTTGAGTAGTAATCAACTTCCTGAGGAGGTTTGGAGCGGCAAAGAGGTGAAGTTTTCACATTTAAAAGTTTTTGGTTGTGTTTCTTATGTTCATATTGATTTTGATGCTCTTAGTAAACATGATGGAAAGTTAAAAATATGTTTTTTCATTGGCTATGGTGATGAGAAATTTGGTTATAGGTTTTGGGATGAACAAAACAAGAAAATCATCAGAAGTAGAAATGTGATATTTAATGAACAGGTTATGTACAAGGACAGGTCAACTGTAGTGTCAGATGTTATAGAGATAGATCAAAAGAAATCTGAGTTTGTCAACTTAGATGAACTGACTGAAAGTACTGTCCAAAAGGGAGGTGAAGAAGATAAGGAGAATGTAAATTCACAGGTAGATCTGAGTACACCTGTAGCTGAAGTTCGCAGATCTTCCAGGAACATTAGACCTCCACAACGTTATTCACCTGTTTTAAATTATCTCCTGTTGACTAATGGTGGTAAGCCAGAGTGTTATGATGAAGCATTGCAAGATGAGAATTCAAGCAAGTGGGAGTTAGCCATGAAAGATGAGATGGATTCCTTGTTGGGGAATCAAACATAGGAATTGACTGAATTGCCAGTAGGAAAGAAGGCTTTGCATAACAAGTGGGTATATAGAATAAAGAATGAGCATGATGGTAGCAAATGTTACAAGGCCAGATTAGTTGTTAAAGGGTTCCACTAGAAGGAGGGCATTGACTACACAGATATTTTCTCCAGTTGTGAAAATGTCAACAATCAGACTTGTACTGGGAATAGTGGCTGTAGAAAACTTACATCTTGAGTAGTTAGATGTGAAGACATCATTCCTTCATGGTGACTTGGAGGAAGACCTTTACATGATTCAGCTAGAAGGGTTCATTGTTCAGGGATAAGAGAATCTAGTCTGCAAACTGAGAAAAAGCTAGTATGGCCTTAAACAAGCTCCTAGACAGTGGTACAAGAAGTTTGACAGTTTTATGCATAGAATTGGGTTCAAGAGATGTGAAGTTGATCACTGTTGTTATGTTAAGTCTTTTGACAATTCTTACATCATATTACTGTTGTATGTGGATGATATGCTTATTGCAGGGTCTGACATTGAGAAGATTAATAATCTGAAGAAACAATTGTCCAAACAGTTTGCAATGAAGGATTTGGGAGCTAATGGTATGAGAATCATTAGGAACAAGGCTAATGGTACATTAAAGCTTTCACAGTCAGAGTATGTGAAGAAAGTTCTCAACAGGTTCAACATGAATGAAGCTAAACTAGTGAGCACACCCTTGAGTAGTCATTTCAAACTAAGCAAAGAACAGTCATCGAAGACAGAAGAAGAAAGGGACCATATGAGCAAGGTGCCCTATGCCTCAGCTATTGGTAGCTTGATGTATGCTATGGTGTGTTCAAGGCCATACATTGCACATGCAATGGGAGTTGTGAGCAGATTCATGAGTAGGCCTGGAAAGCAGCATTGAGAGACAGTAAAGTGGATTCTAAGATATCTGAATGGTTCATTAAATACATGTCTTTGCTTCACAGGTGCAAGTTTGAAACTGCAGGGTTATGTAGATGCTGATTTTGCTGGTGATATTGATAGTAGAAAGAGTACTACTAGGTTTGTTTTTACTCTAGGTGGTACGGCTATATCATGGGCTTCAAATCTACAGAAGATTGTTACTTTGTCTACTACAGAAGCTGAGTATGTTGCAGCAACTGAAGCTGGAAAGGAGATGATTTGGCTACATGGTTTCTTAGATGAATTGGGTAAGAAGTAGGAGATGGGCATTCTACACAGTGACAGTCAGAGTGCAATTTTTCTTGCCAAAAATTCGGCTTTTCATTCAAAGTCGAAGCATATACAAACAAAATACCACTTTATCTGTTATCTTATTGAAGATAAACTGGTAATACTTGAGAAGATTTGTGGATCTAAGAACTCGATAGACATGTTGACTAAGGGTGTCACTATTGAGAAGTTGAAGTTGTGCGCAGCTTCAATTGGTCTTCTAGCTTGAGGACAGGAGGATGAGTTACAGGGATGAGGGATTGTTTCTTGGATGATAGTGGTTTGATATTGGTGATTGAACTAGTCTCCAAGTGGGAGATTTGTTGGGCTTTGTGGAGCCTAGTTTTGTTTGATTCGGTTTAGCGACCTGACCCGAATAATATTGCATGGTTTTTTAATGGGAGATTTACTAAGGCTTGTTGGGCTCGTTTAGCCCATTGTGGAACCACCTTTTGTAATTAGGGTTTTTTAGTGTGGTGTGGTTGCCATGTTATATATAGAGAGAAAATATTATAGTCGCTGATGTTGTACTCTGTATTCTTCCCGGATAATAGTGATATCTCTGCAACTCCGTGGACGTAGGCAAATTGCCGAACCACATAAATACTGTCTTGTGCGTGTGATTGTTTTTATTTGGCATGTGTTTTCTCTATTTTTGTTTCTCACAGGTTGAGAATTCGATTTAATTCCCTACATGTGGCCCCATCTGATAGGAGTGGGAGGCGACGAAGAGTGCGTCGGATGACTCCCAATCTATTGTTACCATTCATAGTGCAGTCACAAACCCGATAGTCTGCCATCAAGATGGACCTTAAACCAGCAGCTGCAATTGTATTTGATGGGGACTTGGACCCGAGGTATGTTATAGCATATAATACTCCACTTTCAAATGTATTAACGTACAAAAAATTGGTATTACCCTAACATATATGGTTTTGTTGATAGTGAGGAACTTGTTTCAATGCATGACACGAGTTTAAGCAGAGGTAACCTCGCCTCTTTCCAAGGAGACAACTAGATTGGCAATGATGTTAATATATCAATTTCTCCATTACTTTGCATTATTTTTAATTTAATATTCATGTAACATCTTGTCATTAGTCAATTTGAATATTGCTTACATATTAATCATTTCTTGTATTAGGTCGTGGATGCGTATTGTAGAATGTTGCAATTCGACGATGTATCAAGGACCAAACTCTTTCTTTTGCCATACATAGCTGTAATGAAGGGATTTTATGGACACTACATTTGAATGATTTGTTGTTATAACATGTTGAGAAGTTTGGCTATCTTTTAAAGCTTTAACTTTTTTCATATGATATGCAGGAAATGGTCATGCGTTCCAACACCAAACATTTGACGCACGACGCAGTAATTGCCCGTTTTGATCCATATTTGTATCCCTTAGATGTTTCGTATCAGAATGTTAATGAGGTCAACTTAAATGCATTGTTTTATGTTTGTACACTTGTAATCTCCTTCACCCAATATATGTTGTAATCCATTATAAGTGGCATCATGCAGGTCTACTTACCGGTTCTTCTCAAAAACCATTGGACGCTTTATGTGTATGACTTGCATAACAAACGAATCCAACTCTTGGATTATCGACCTAGAAGGAAAAGGAGCTGTATGAGTGGAATACAACAAAATTTGGTAAAGTAGCTTGTAGTCCCATAATCTTTGTTGCTTGCATTGTACATAAGATGGGAAGTTTGAATGTACTTTGTTTGATTGTTTAAGGCGAAGGTTGTTCTATGGCTTGTTGGCTACAAGAAAGAAATGGTGGATGTAGACTTGAAAATGTTCCGTTTTGTCATGCCAAACGTACCATGCCAACCAAATGAGTGAGTGTTTACTTTGCAGTCCGTAATTAGGTTTAAATTGATTGCAAGGCAATTTATGTATATTATACTTGCCATGTCATGCGTAATAAATAATTACCCGTTACTGTGTGTTAGCAATGACTGCGGAGTATTTATTATGAAATTCATGGACAATTGGTCAAATGGAGGACTCTTCAAATCCATCGATGTGGTATGTCTATACACGATTTTAATATACCATCATTACATAAAAGTTGCATACCATGGCCAAAATATTTAACATTTCCTTATATGTCTTTTAAACATGAATGAATGCAGGGCAAGACTAAGAAGTATAGATTGAAGATACTGGGAAGATTGTTGCTTTCATCACATAATGCACATCAACATCGATTTATAGCGGATTGAGTGAGACTGTTAAATTGGATGTGACGAGGATACTTTTAGATGATTGTACATTATTTGCTCAAACATAACTCTTTTCCATGTATTGCAAATATTATGACTTATATATAGAAGTTGGTGATGAATTCACAACTAAGGTTAACAATAGTATGATTCATGTTTAAAGCAAACAAGTTGAGCGTGGAAAAGCCATTAGCTTCAAAATTATTCACAAATGAAATAGGGTTGATAATCAAATGTATATAGCATACAAAGATGAGTAAGAAGAGGACTCGTACTTTGATGGGTCATTAGAGTCAAACATTGCTACTTCATTTTACATTTGAACTTAAATCACTGCTTTTACATTTGGAACACATCCTCCATAATCCTTGACCGGTCTTGATGCTACATCGATCGGGCAAAGAGGGTTACTAGAGGGCAGGGTCTTTCACTTTCAGGCCGCTCGACTAGTTCGCAACCGGTACTCAACCGGGAAAGATAAACTGGTCGACCGGTTCCTTAAAACATCGACTGGTTGTTATTACCTACTGGATGAGAGAAAGTGTTTAAACACTCTCTCGACTGGGCTTAGACCGGTCTGCGATCAGATGTTGATCGGGAATAGGGTACCTCAACTGGGAAAAACAAGCCACTGGATGAGAGAGTGTGTGTTTGTCACCCCTCGTTTGAGGCTCAACCAATCGAACGCATCCGATCGATCGGTTGAGCGATTTTGTCCAAAACACATATTTTTTCAAATCTTGTCTTCTGTGATTGTAATCGTGATTGTTGTGTGTTGTTCTATCCTTTAAAACTCATATTATTTATTTCTCTGTTTTAATGTAAAGTTAAAAAAAAAAAAAAAAAATCTAGAAAGTTACATTGGTTTCTAAGTAATTTTAATTATTATTATTTTTTTATTTTCACTATTAAATCAAATAATATACTTTTTTTATTATTTAAAGAAATAATTATATAATTTTAAAAACATAGAGAATGGATTACAAATATTTTATATTTTAAAACTAACTTTTGATTTAAAAATGGATATTTCCCCAACGGAATATTAATTTACCTCATTCTAGTATAGGGTTAAATAATAAATAAATGAATAGTTAGAGTATATTTTTTATGAGAACTTTAGTTTGTGAGACTTATTTAAATCTCTCACATGGTGATTCATGGGAAATTTTCACAACTCTACCTCTTTGGGTATATGTAACTCGGGTAAGACTTAATAGTGCAGTAAGTTATTTTATAATTATGTATCTATTTTCTTTCATTTGTTTTTAGAAGTGTTAAAATGTTTAAATTCCCTAAAATTGTAAAATATATTTTGATTTGTTCCTTAGTTTATTACATAAATCCAATTTTGTGCTAAGATTGAAAAAGAAATGGAGAATAATAAAAGATCCTAAGGAAAATAAATTGTTTAGGTAAAATCATTTTCACATGTTTAGTTTTATAATAAAAAAATTGCGATAAAATAACATATAATTAAAATTAATTTAAAATTTATATATATTTAAATAATTTAAAGTATCATAAAAATAATTTATTGACTTTAATTTTTTTTTTTAATTTTTTTCCTATTTTTCCTCTCAATATATATATATATATATATATATATATATATATATATATATATATATATATATATATATATATATATATATATATATATATTTAAATTTAATAAATTATTTTTATATATTAATTCAAATTCATTGAACTTATTTTAATTTTTCAATGTAAAGATTAAATAATTTGAAAATATATAAATTTTTAATTAATTTTAATTATATTTTATTTTCTTTGGTATACTCAATAGAACAATTAAATATGAAAAGATCATGTTTCTTAGTATTTTTTTTTTTTCTTAGTACTTTTCGAGAACCAAACATAACCTTATTGAATCTAACATATTGAGATAAAACCCTTTATAAGAAGGAAAAAAATAATACTAAGTAAATTTTTAAAGCTTCCACCCAAACTAATTAAGCCTCTGATAGATATTAATGATCTTTCTATTGATGCTATTCAAATTCATTTTCTAGAAATCCTAAGAAGTTACAAATTTATATTACAAAAGATGATCTAATTGTGCTTAGAAATAAAGGCTTACTTAGTTAAAATTTTACCCCTTCAAATTATCTTAAATTTTTAACTAAAAGTGCTTCATAGAATTATTAACAGATGCACTCTTAGAGCCATTTGGCACTACTTCTAGTAAAAGTGTTTTCTTCTACAATACTTATGTGAAAAACTCTTTTGTGAAAAACGCTTTTATGAAAATCTAGAAAAGTGATTCTAATAGTGTTTTTGATAATATATTGCATAAGTACAAAAACACTTTTAATCATAATAAATTACTAAAAATGACATTTATTACAAAAAGAAAATATTATAATAAACCAAAAACGTTTATTACAAAAAATATATAAACATTTATATTGTTAAAAAAACTCAAAGAATTATTTTTATTAAAGGGAAGTGAAAGAGGAAAAGAAGAGTGACAAGGAAGAGGAGAATGAAAAGGAAACCGATGATAGCGGGAAATGATCTTTTAGGAATATATGAAATTTTTTGAAGTGTTTTTTTTTAAAGAAACACCTCCCAAGTATTTCTCTAAAAAACACTAAAAGTATTTTTCTAAATTTTCAAAAGTGTTTTTTCAAAATTTTTCTTATTTATTTTTTATTAGGATGGGGATGCCAATTAATACAAATAATCCAATGAAGTTGGAATTGGGATGATTCGTCCAAAACCCATTTTGTTGTTACCTTTACGAGTATTGAAAAATATTTATCGTTGTAGAGCTCTTTTACAAGTATAGTTTTATAAGACTTTGTCTAGTTGCCAAAATAAAGACAAAATAAATAATAAATAAAATTTAAAAATAGAATTTAAAATTAATAAATTCTTTTTATAAATCATTTCAAATAAATTCCAATTTAATTTTTGTATGTAAAGATTATATAATTTAACAAAATAAAAGCGAGTGATTAATTTCTCATATAAAAAAATGATCAAACAAATAAATAAACTAATCAAACAAGCGGTCAACCGGTTGTAGACCGGTTGAGTTCTTGGTGGGGTTGTCTTTTGAAATACCCCCCCCCCCCCCCCCCCCCCCCTTGCGTCATTTTTACAGTCGATTCCTCTTAGGCGTCTAGGGTTCTGCTGATTCAGCTTCGAAACACCTACTTTCAATGCCATTGCAGCTATTTCATGGCTTCAAAGTGAGTTTTGAAGGGTGCGGACTGATATTTGGGACATAGGGCGTGGGTATTGGAACGACTCCTCCTTCATCGCACATCACAACCGATTTCTCACATGTTCCCACGCGCTAAGCCTCTTTGATTGGGTTTGTTTTCACTTTGGTCTGCTTGCTTATTTCTCTACCACCCTTGTCCCCTTCTATTTGACTCTCTGATGGCACCTAGGAGAGAGACGACTACCTCTAGGGCATAGGGCAAGCGCCCTGCTGAGCCATCTCAGCCCAGTGAGGCGAGGTTTGACATTGGTCTTTTCACTTCCTAGAGGAATATCAGAGGTACAAGCAGAAGTTTGCCCAGAGGAAGGTGGTTCAAGAGAGAAATATTAATTTCTCCCAACTATAGCATTTCGATTTTGAGGGACTCTTCGCACGGATGGGGTGGCTGCCCTTAGTTACTATTTCAGAGCCGATATTTTCGACATTAGTGAGGGCATTCTATTCACGAGTGACATATGGACATGGAGGACCGATCATTTCCACCATTAGAGGTGTGCAGATCAAGCTGGACCCGGAGAGCATATGCAGCATTTTAGACATCACTCTAGTTAGACTCAAGGTTTATGAGTCTAAGGCTTGGCCCACACTGGTGGGTTTTGAGCCTATAGAGGCTATTAAGAGGATGTGCGGCCTTACAGATGCCCAAGGAATGGGCAAACCATCGGCACATAGCTTGACAGTGAGATGCTGAGTCCTTCACCACATGATCTTGTACATCCTCATACCACGAGGCGGCCACCGAGATGAGGTCTCCTATCAGGAGGTATTCCTCATTGATTTGATTATGATGGGGAGATAGATTGATGTCAGGTATCTCATGATGATGCACATGATGGTATGCTGCAAGAGCTTCACCTGCGTTCTCCCCTATGACCGCTTTCTCACTCGAGTATTCAAGGATGCGGGGGTTGTTTGAGCAGGGAGCAGGACTTCGAGGCCCCGAGTAGTTATGATACATATGTTAAGCAGTCATTGGGGTGGATGAAGTTTGAGAAGGCCCTCGATGGATCATGGATTAGGAGAGCGGAGTGACTAATACCACAGCCTCGGGGATAGGGAGAGGTGCATCATGCAGTAGATGAGGAGGCCGAGATTCGGGAGATGGAGGGTGGGGTCGACTCTCAGAGAGATTTTGACCATATAGAGATTGAGTTTGATATCCCTTCACAGCAGTCCAAGGGTGGCCAGTTGGGGGTGACTTTATCAGAGCCGATGATGTTTGAGCCAGTTTACACAACGGGACCATCTTCTCAGCCATCATTCACTGAGCCTCCTCATGTGCAAACATCAGCTCATCAGGCTCCTTACGCTCCTGGTCAAGCACCTTGGATGGATTTAGCTACTCAGATCAGCTCACTTGGCACTCGCATGGAGGAGCTTGCAGTTGTCAGTAATACGCGATTCTACTCCATGAAGGATCGCATGGATCATTATCAGTTTGGCTTCACCGATCAATTCGAGTGTCTACAGTAGAGATTTCAGACTATTGAGGATTGCATGGATTAGCAGCAAGCTACGTTTGAGCATATCCTACATAGGCTTGATCGCCAGGAGAGTCAGCATGAGGACACGATGGCTTACCTTCGCTCCGTGTTTCCACCACCACCTCCTCAGCCTTGATAGCATCGAGACCCCCTCGTCTATTTTTTATGTTGCAAAAAAGAGATATTTAGGATTAGCAGACATATATGCAGATCATTGCCATATTTGTTTCATATGTCTGTGTTTTCTGTACATTTGACTTGACTATATATATATATATATATATATATATATATGATATCCTTTGTCTTATTTGAATTATATGATTGGACACAAATGTATTCACATGGGGGAAGTTTAAAGCAAAAGGCTATATTTGACTTTGAAAATTTCAAGGAAAATTAAAAAGTTAAAATTTTTTCTTATTTACATGAGAAATCTATAAGGAGAAGAGAATGTAATTATGGAGGAATGCAGTTTATCTCAACTTTTCGTATATTCGTTTAAGAGAATGTAATTATGGAGAATAGTATAGGTCTTTATTGTGATTTTATTACTTTGGAGCAGTTCTAATGTATGACATTATCTTATTTATTGGCTGTATAATGAAGGACATGTTGATATATATATATATATATATATATATATATATATATATTGGATTAATTAGTATAAAAAGAACAAAATGGACAATTGAGTATCTACTATATTACAAAATAATCCCATGGGGCACACTCTAATGGTTGGAATGCTAGCATTGGGTTAATCATGAGGGGGAAAACAAATGTAAGAAGATATCAAGAAATTTTTTTTTTTATTTTGTATATATATAAGTAGAGAAGTACGAAAAAAAATATTCATTTATAGGACAAAAAGAAGAAAAATAAATGTAAATAAGCACATAAGAAAAAAATAATAAGTTAATTATAACTCTTTCGAGATCCAAAAAGAAGGTTATGCATGATGCAAAACAAATCTAGGAATTTGTTGATAGATGGAGTGGATTGGAAGAACAAGGCATGTAGTGTGGTGTGTAATGGCACATGGCTTCCTTGACCCTTAACAACTTGCATTGCCCGATGCCAAGGCGTACACAAGTGTGAGCTGCACTTAAACTATCATCCTATATAGTTCCCTTCATTCCGACTTCTCTCTATTTTCATGATTTATGAAGTTTCCCTGTTGCCCGTCTTCTCATCTTGCTTTTAGACTATGTTTGAAATATTGGAATAGAGAATGAGATTCAAGAATTATTTATTTATTTATTTATTATTAATGTGCTTGGATTGATTTTGACAATAAAAATGGAAATAAAAAATAAATCAGTATTATGGAAATTAAATTCTATTTTCACAAAGATTTGATTCTTATTTTTAGCATGGTAGTATGATTCTCTAGGGAGTGAAATATGAATGAAAATAGGATAGGAATAGAGTGATATACATTCAAGTTTACAACAATATGGTAATTGTAATCATGGAGGCATATTCTATTAAGCTAAAATTGAGGAATTGGATTTCGTTCACTTGGGGGTGTGATGTGGCAAGGATTTTGTCCTAGTATGCTAGTCTTTCTCAAACCACACAAGATTGCACATAGGGATTTATGGGACTCTCCCCAACTTGTATATCATTAATCACAATAGAATACAAGGAACTTGACTCATAAGGACTCCCACATAAGCACCATAGTTCACTTATGTTTTGAAGGCACATAGACCCTCTATATATATATAGGGTGGCTACACTATTAAGGGGCTGACAACGACCAACAATATATATTAATTTTATTTGAGTTTTGACCCTAAGAATTAATTGTTACTATTTTGATGAAGCCTCATGTGACTTAGCTTTTAAAACCTATATGAAGTTAGGATAAAAAATTTTAGTTGATATATATTAATGGATCTACCTAATTGATATATATCAATAGATGTTATTAGTCAAATTTAATGTGATAAGAGGTAGTTGCTAACAATTAAAGGGGATTAATTACATTTTGGCTACAGGTTGTTCCGGTCGAGGGTATGAGCAATCGGTCGACTGGTTAGGGAACCGATCGATAGGTTACCCTTGACCGGTCGAGTTCTGGTAGAGGATGCGCAATCCATCTCTCTCATCTAGTTGGTTTCTCTTCCTGGTTAGAGAGTCAATATTTTATGACTTTGGTTATGCATTTTATTGGGTTAAATTATGAACTAGTAATTGAAGAATGTGATGAGGGTCACTAGTTGTTGAAATGAGATGGCTTTTTAAGTTTTCACTGTGATTGGCCTTGGATCCATGTCAGAAGGGCTTGACGCAGGGCCGGTGAAGGGGATAATACAAGGCACCATTAGAAAGTTATCACTGCCCTCACATGATGGCTACGGGTTACTTCAATTATGTAATCGTATATCGAAAGGGTCCTTCCAATTATATCCAATTATAGTATGGTTATAGAATGCATTCAGATAAATTTTCAAGATTCTAAATACAGTAAGTAATTGATCAACATGTCCATTATGTGGGACTGAAGCTTTATTAATAATGTAAATGTGAAGACTTAAGTAATGGTAATAATTAAAAAAAACATACTGAATTTTTTATATCAATTGATATAATTTTTTTTTATTTAATTAAAAACTCCTAAAACAAGTATGATCAGGAACATTTTAATTTAGTTTTGTTCCTTGTAGTCTCCAATTTCCCTTTCCTCAACTATAGCAACCATCAACTCATCAAAGTTCTCGGTCTTTCCAAGCAAAATTTCAATTTGAAAGGGAACAAAACAAAGAGGGTAATGTTAGTCTCGCATCCTCCAAGGTGCCTTGAAACTATAGCAATAACTTAGTCATAATAAATTAATATGGCCTACTATCACAACTTAGATGTTTTCTTGGCGTTTTTTAAGCACACATACAACACTTAGATAAATGAAGGCATTTTAAAGTTACTATATCACTCGAAATTAGTTTGTCATGCTAGGTAACATTATGCAACATGGAAGGTAAGGAGGATGAACATAGGAAGAAGGGAGGTTTGAAAGAATATAGCTTTAATTAATGAAAGGTACATTACAATGTTTTGGAAGTTTTCAGTACTTTATAGCACCCTTTATTAAGCTCAATTAGAACAATTTGGGCATGGTGCGATGCTACAATCTGGTCGAGCTTGTAAACCAAGCTTGGTCCAACCATCAATCTAGAAATAACCAACCAAAGCATCAAGGTGATATGCTAAACCTACAAACAACCTATTTTAAAATCGATCATCCTAGACACAGGTTGAACAACAACACATTAAGTTACACACGAACCATTGCCTTTGCAGGTGTAAACTCTAGCAACTTCATGAAGGCATGCATGGTTATGTAGACACTAATGGAAACTTTACGAGGCTATGTAAAATTCAACACTCAATGAGGCATGATAAAACAGGACATCATTGCTCCATTATTGAATTGCCAATAATCATGAAATAACTTTCTATTGATCATAAGTGGGAAAATGAAACCCAATTTAGGTTCCCATTCATAATAAGTGTGCTAGCACATTCCAATGAATGTGTATGAAGGGAAATGAGGAATGAGTACGATAATGTCTCCACATGAAAAAAGAAATGAGCAAGGAATTTTTTGAAAAAAATTTGAAATCCTTCTAGATAGGTAGCCTTGTACACACTTGTACAGTTAGCACATTTGCATTGTACACTTAGTGTTAATGCCCTGTACAATAACGAAATCCAACATAGGGACAACCGAACAAGTGCATAGTGGTTGGTAAACAATGGTTCCACTCTCATGGATAAGGGAAAATGAGGAAAAAGTTAACCCTCGTTTCGGTTCATATGCATCATTAGTAGGGGAGTTAATAGAATGAATTAACATGGTAGACATCAAATAAAATGCGTGCAATGAGTGTCTTGTCAAGCAATATGTATGAGGAATGTCCCCCACGATTGGAAAAAGTAAATGAGTAAGTTCTTCAAAATCACTTGAAATCCCTTAAGATACACACCCTTGTACACCCTTGTACATTTAGTACATTGTCCTTGTACACGTAGTGTAAATGCCTTGTACAATTGGAGAAATCCGACATAGCTACAACTGAATGAGTGTAAATGGGTGGGTTAATCACTTCCCAATGTCATGGCTCAGTGAAAAGGGGGAAAATGAAACCCAATTTAGGTTCCCATTCATCATAAATGTACTAGCACATTCCAATGAATGTGTACGAAGGAAAATGAGGAATGAGTACAAGGAATATCCCCCTATGAAAAAAGAAATGAGCAAGGAATTTTTTGAAAAAATTTGAAATCCTTCTAGATAGGTAGCCTTGTACACACTTGTACAGTTAACACATTTGCATTGTACACTTAGTGTAAATGCCTTGTACACTAATGAAATCCAACATAGGGACGACCGAACAAGTGCATATTGGTGGGTAAACAATGGTTTCACTCTCATGGATAAGGGAAATGAGGAAAAAGTTAACCCCCGTTTCGGTTCATATGCATCATTAGTAGGGGAGCTAATAGAATGAATTAACATGGTAGACATAAAATAAAATGCGTGCAATGAGTGTGTTGTCAAGCAATATGTGTGAGGAATGTCCCCTACAATTGGAAAAAAGTAAATGAGTAAGTTCTTCAAAATCACTTGAAATCCCTTAAGATACACACCCTTGTACACCCTTGTACATTTAGTACATTGTCCTTGTACACTTAGTGTAAATGCCTTGTACAGTTGGAGAAATCTGACATAGCTACAACTGAATGAGTGTAAATGAGCGGGTTAACCACTTCCCAATGTCATGGCTCAGTGAAAAAGGGGAAAATGAAACCTAATTTAGGTTCTCATTCATCATAAGTGTGCTAGCACATTCCAATGAATGTGTACGAAGGGAAATGAGGAATGAGTACAAGGAATGTCCCCCTATGAAAAAAGAAATGAGCAAGGAATTTTTTGAAAAAAAATTGAAATCCTTCTAGATAGGTAGCCTTGTACACACTTGTACAGTTAACACATTTGCATTGTACACTTAGTGTAAATGCCTTGTACACTAATGAAATCCAACATAGGGACAACCGAACAAGTGCATATGGGTGGGTAAACAATGGTTCCACTCTCATGGATAAGGGAAAAGGAGGAAAAAGTTAACTTTCATTTCGGTTCATATGCATCATTAGTAGGAGAGCTAATAGAGTGAATTAACATGGTAGATATCAAATAAAATGCGTGCAATGAGTGTGTTGTCAAGCAATATGTGTGAGGAATGTCCCCCATGATTGGAAAAAGTAAATGAGTAAGTTCTTCAAAATCACTTGAAAACCCTTAAGATACACACCCTTGTACACCCTTGTACATTTAGTACATTGGCCTTGTACACTTAGTGTACATGCCTTGTACAGTTGCAAGAAATCGACCTAGGTACAACTTAACGAGTGCATATGGGCTAGTTAACCACTTCCCAATGTCATGGCTTAGTGAAAAGGGGGAAAATGAAACCCAATTTAGTTTTCTATTCATCATAAGTGCACTAACTAGTCCCCACAGCTCACCGTCTGCACCATACCCATTATTCTCTAGAATATAAACCCAACAACCAGATTATAAAGTGAAGAATTTTTAAACAGGTAAAATGCCATTTTTTAGGAGATCTTTTCCAAAAGATTAACTATAAGTTTCTTCAATTTACTTAGGTTGGGCTTCATTCCTATGAGCCAAGATGGATTTGATCAAAGCCTCATTTATACCCCACCCTGTACCCAAAAACACGTTGTTATTAAGTTCAAAATTTTTTAAGAACACCCCAACATGAGATCAAAATGAATGCCTTTCCTCAAACCTTGTACTGATCTAGTAAACAAACATCCACCACATGATCAAATCAAAATGTAAGAAAAAATAATTCACACCCATCCTTATTTCGATTTGGGAATGATGATGATAAAATACATGCAAAGGCTTTCCTGAGTTGCTCACAATCCTCGGCTATTGAAGAAACCGATTGGGGGACATTCACAGTTGGCTTCGTCTTTGACCATGGTGTTTATGGAGGGAGAGAAAGGGGTAGGAGGGTGGTGACCCTTTTTGCCATTTATTTCAAATTTTTTAGTCAGATGACATGACATTTCAAGTTTAACACCTATGAAACCATTTTAATTTACAACCATTTGACTTGGAAATAATTAAGGGCATATTGGTCAGTTAATATCTCATAGCCTTTCTATTAATTTTGTAACATCTATGGACCAATTGTTAATTTTAAACACAATTCTCTCTTTTTATTTTATTTTATTTATTTATTTTTTTTTTTTTGCAGGGGGTTCTCATTTTTGGGGGGATTTTGTAGAGCTCTGGTGGGGGAGTTTCGTCATGGATATAGAGAGGAAATTTTGGGTTAATTTTGGAGAGGAGTCGTGATTACTACTCAAAAAGTGCTCTTTTATAACTTGTTATAAACTCTTTTAAACACTTTTAAGTAGTATTTATTACCTTTTAACTCAATTGACACATTAAAGACCCTTGAAAATGTTTCTAATAAGTTTTTGGCAAGTTTTGATGTTTTTGATAGTTTTTTTATCATTAAAAGGAGCCAAGAATGAAGGAGAATTTTGTATAGTCCATGGCAAAGCAAGTTGAAGCTCAAACACATGAAGAATCCAAGTTTTGGGAGAGCTTCGTAGCCTTTTCCAAATCAATCAAGTATGCAATGAAGAGAATCAGAGAAGAAATCTAACATCCAGCAATTTCGCATGGCTATGCGAAATTCCAAAAGGAGTACAAGCTGCAGTACAGAGAGCAAGACTGTGAAAAATGAATTTCGCACCCTGTGCGAAATTTCGCAAGCCTTGCGAAGCCAAAAACTAAGGAAAATGAATTTCGCACCCTGTGAGAAATTTCGCAAGCCTTGCGAAAATCCTCCTATGTAATTTTCAGATATTTTTGCACCAACTCCGTTAGATTTTTATCTTGAGATATTTTGTGTAATTACCTATTTTCTCTTTGTAATAAGCTAAAGATATTTTTAGATATTTAAGATATCTAAATGAGGGGTTAAAAATATCTCTCTATATATGTCTTAAAATATCTCTTTTGTAATATCTCGGAAGAAATTCCAAAGAACACTTGTAAATTCTTTTAATAAGAAATACATAGAGCTTTGCTCTGTCGTACCTTCTCATTTTGTTTTTATTTTCTTTCTAGCCAAACAACCTCTGAGGATGTTTTCTCAGAGGATGAGTGGCTTGGTTTTTCGTTTCTTGGACTGAAGGAAGCTAGGTAAGGGATCCGACTACAAAGGTGAGAGTTTTCCTTACTTTAAATGGGGAGAGTTGTTATCCGTTAATGGCTTTTATTTTAAGGTTTAACTTAAAATCGCCTACGCCAATACTTGGTAAGCTTTTCAGACTCCCTGGAGATCCATTAGTTATCTCTTACGAGCCTCTGGGAGGTGGTTTAAAGGTAGGATTACCTAGAATGACCAATACTTAGAAAGCTTTTCAGACTCCCTAGAGATCCATTAGTTATCTCTTACGAGCCTTTGAAGGGTAATCCAAGGTTAGGATCACCTTGAATGGCCAATACTTGGTAAGCTTTTCGGGCTCCATGAAATCCATGGATGTTTATTAGTTATCATGTACGAGTCATTGAAAGATGATTCGCAGTGAGAGGTTTTTAGTGTTTGAAACCATTAATGGGAAGCAACTACAGTTTTTCATGGACCAGTGGGATCAAATCTTGGTTGCTAAATACACACTGGTTCGGAGATAACCATTCTTTATGTTATTATCCCCAATGCGAGGAAAAGATCTGGAATCTCCCCCTTTTGTCTAAGGAACCTAAACTTAGTGACCTCAAACTCCAAGAAACCTTTTCTTTGTAATTAATCTCAATTACTATTTTTAGCTAACTTAAAACCAACCCTTTTCAACCAAAATTATGTTTTCTTTTAAAGCTAACTCATAAAAGAAAAAACACCATTTCAATACTTTAACTAATATCACTTGTAATATGAAAACTCATCCCTGTGGATGATCCTAGAACCACTATACTATGCTATCTATGCTACCCTAGTGTATGGTGAATTAGGGTACCTCAATACATGCAACCTGGCCAAGCACCTCTGCAAGCCTCGAATCTTGAACAAGCCATTGTGAATCTTAGCAAGGTAGTGGGAGACTAGAAATCCATCAATGCTTAGCTCAGTCAAAGAATTGACAGTGTAGAGAGTACATTGAACAAAAGGATGGATGAAATGCAAAATGATCTATCTCAAAAGATAGATAATCTCTAGTATTCAATCTCAAGGCTCACCAAACTCAACACAGTGCAAGAGAAAGGAAAGTTTCCTTCTCAACCTCATTAGAATCCCAAGGGTATCCATGAAGTGGAGGCTTAGGAGGGAGAATCTTCATAGGTGAGGGAATTCAAAGCAGTGATCACTTTAAGGAGTTGTAAAGAGGTTGATCTGCCTACATCTAAGCCAGAGCATGAATAAGAGAGTGAAACAGAGAAAGAAAAGAGGGAGAAAATCAAAGGAAAGAGAAAATGGAACAATGCAAAGAAGGAGGACCTTGAATCTACTATGAATGAAGAACCGGAGAGGACCATTAACCAGGAAGATATGATGAAGAAACACACACCTCCACCTTTCCCCCAAGTTTTGCATGGCAAAAAGGGAATCAATAATGCATCATAAATTCTTGAAGTGTTGAGGCAAGTGAAAGTTAACATCCCTTTGCTAGACATGATTAAACAAGTTCCGACTTATACAAAATTCCTAAAGGACTTATGCACTATAAAAAGAGGGTTGAATGAGAATAAGAAAGCCTTCTTGACTGAGCAAGTTATTGCCATTATACAGTGCAAGTCTTCAGTGAAATACAAAGATCCGGGCTATCCTACCATCTCAGTGATGATTGGAGGGACGTGTGTGGAGAAAGCTTTGTTGGACTTGGGGGCAAGTGTGAATTTGCTACCCTACTCTATCTACAAGCAATTGGGACTTGGAGAGTTGAAGCCAACTTCAATCACTCTATCTCTAGCAGATAGATCTGTGAACATTCCAAGAGGCATGATTGAAGATGTCCTAGTTCAAGTTGACAAATTCTACTACCTAGTGGATTTTGTTGTTCTTGATATGGACCCGGTTGCCAAAGGAACTAACTATGTTCCTATCATACTTGGAAGACCATTCCTAGCGACATCAAATGCTATCATCAATTGTAGGAATGGAGTCATGCAACTTACGTTTGGCAACATGACGTTAGAGCTCAACATCTTTTATTTGTGCAAGAAACAATTCCATCTGAAAGAAGAAGAAAGACCAGAAGAGGTGTGCATGATTGAAAACTTAATGGAGGAGCATTGTGATTAGAAAATGCTCGAAGATTTGAACGAGAGTCTTGGGGATCTCGATGAAGGGTTACCTAAACCCTCAGATTTGCTTGCTACTTTGCCCCCTTGAAAGAGGAGTGAAGAAATTATGCCTTTATTAAATGGGGAGGAGGCACAAGAAGTTGTTAAGGAGGAGCCCCCAAAGCTTATTTTGAAGCCATTACCCACGGAGTTGAAGTATGCATACCTAGAAGAAAACAAGCAGAGCCTTGTTGTTATTTCCTCATCTCTTACCACTCCTCAAGAGGATTGTCTACTTGAAGTCCTCAAGAGATGTGAGAAGGCGATAGAGTGGCAAATTTCTGATCTAAAAGGAATTAGCCCTTTAGTCTGTACCCATCATATATACATGGAAAAAGAAGCTAAGTCAGTTCGTCAACCTCAGAGAAGGTTGAACCCTCACATGCAAGAGGTGGTGTGAGCTGAAGTGCTTAAGCTACTTCAGGCTGGTATTATCTACCCCATATCAGATAGCCCATGGGTGAGTCTTACGCAAGTCGTGCCAAAGAAATCAGGGATCACGGTGGTGCAAAATGATAAGGGAGAAGAAGTTTCTACACGCCTCACTTCAAGTTGGAGGGTGTGTATTGATTATAGAAAGTTGAATGTTGTAACAAGGAATGACCACTTCCTGTTGCCATTTATTGATCAAGTGCTTGAGAGGGTCTCTGGCCATCCATTCTACTGTTTCTTGGATGGCTACTCTGGGTATTTTCAAATAGAAATTGATGTTGAAGACTAGGAGAAGACCATTTTCACATGTCCATTCGAAACCTACGCATACAAAAGAATGCCTTTTGACTTATGCAATGTACCCGCAACATTCCAAAGATGCATGTTAAGCATTTTCAGTGATATGGTGGAGCGTATTATGGAAGTCTTTATGGACGATATCACCATATATGGAAGTACGTTTGACGAATGCTTAGTCAACTTGGAAGCTGTTCTGAACCGATGCATTGAGAAAGACTTGGTGCTTAACTGGGAGAAATGTCATTTCATGGTACACCAAGGGATTGTCCTTGGGCATATTATCTCAAAGCAAGGCATTGAAGTGGAAAAAGCAAAGGTTGAACTTATTGTCAAGTTGCCATCGCCAACAACTGTCAAAGGAGTAAGGCAACTCCCTGGCCATGCTGGGTTCTATAGGAGGTTTATCTCTAAACTTGCAAGACCTCTTTGTGAACTATTGGTAAATGATGCTAAATTCGTATGGGATGATCGATGTCAACGAAGTTTTGAAGAACTGAAGCTATTTCTGACGACCGCTCTAATAGTGAGAGCTCCCAACTGGCAATTGTCTTTTAAGTGATGTGCGATGCCAATGACTTTGCTATAGGAACTGTTCTTGGGCAAAGAGAAGATAGAAAGCCCTATGTGATCAACTATGCAAGCAAAACGTTGAATGAAGCGCAAAGAAACTACATAACCATAGAGAAAGAATTGTTGGTCGTAGTTTTTGCCTTAGACAAATTTCGCGCTTACTTAGTGGGGTCTTTCATTATGGTTTTCACTAATCACTCGGCCTTGAAATATTTGCTGACTAAGCAGATGCAAAAGCGAGGCTGATTAGATGGATTCTCTTGCTTTAAGAGTTCAATATTCAAATCAAAGACAAGAAAGGAGTAGAGAATATGGTAGCCAACCATCTATCAAGGCTAGCCATCGCACATAATTCCCATAATTTGCCCATTAATGATGATTTTCCAGAGGAGTCACTCATGTTGATGGAAGTCGCTCCTTGGTATGCTCATATTGCTAACTATCTAGTTACCGGAGAAGTTCCAAGTGAATGGAAAGCGCAAGATTAGAAACACTTATTTGCAAAAATTCATGCCTACTATTGGGAAGAGCCATTTCCATTCAAATATTGTGCGGATCAAATAATACGGAAGTGCGTCCCTGAACAAGAGCAACAGGGGATCCTCAGTCATTGCCACGAAAGCACATGTGGAGGCCACTTTGCTTCTCAGAAGACATCTATGAAGGTATTGCAATCGGGTTTCTACTGGCCATCACTTTTCAAAGATGCCCACACCATGTGCAGGAGCTGTGATAGATGCCAGAGGCTTGGGAAGTTAACACACAGGAACATGATGCCTTTGAACCCCATTTTAATAGTTGATCTTTTTTATGTCTGGGGCATTGACTTCATGGGACCTTTTCCTATGTCCTTTGGCTACTCCTACATCTTGGTGGGAGTAGATTATGTTTCTAAATGGGTTGAAGCGATCCCATGCAAATGCAATGATCACAGAGTTGTTCTCAAATTTCTCAAAGAGAACATCTTCTCTAGATTTGGAGTACCCAAGGCCATAATTAGTGATGGGGGTACTCATTTTTGTAACAAGCCTTTCAAAACTCTCTTAGCCAAGTACGGGGTGAAGCATAAGCTAGCTACACCTTACCACCCTCAAACTTCTAGGCAAGTTGAGTTAGCAAATCGGGAGATCAAAAACATACTGATGAAGGTGGTGAATATGAGCAGAAGAGATTGGTCTGTTAAGCTTCATGATTCACTATGGGCGTACAGAACAACTTACAAGACCATTCTTGGAATGTCTCCTTATCGCCTAGTCTACGGTAAAACGTGTCATCTCCCCGTGGAAGTGGAATACAAAGCTTGGTGGGCAATCAAGAAGCTTAACATGGATTTGAGCAGAGCCGGCGTGAAGAGGTTCTTAGACCTTAATGAGATGGAGGAACTGAGAAATGACGCCTACAATAATTCAAACATTGCAAAACAAAAATGGAAGATGTGGCATGATCAGTTAGTCTCCCACAAAGAATTCCAGAAGGGACAAAGAGTCTTGTTGTATGACTTTAAGCTCCACATCTTCTCGGGAAAGCTGAAGTCAAGGTGGATAGATCCTTTTACTATTCAACAAGTGCATTCAAATGGAGTAGTGGAACTACTCAATTCGAATAGCACCGAGAGTTTTAAAGTCAATGGCCATCGTCTTAAGCCATTCATGGAGCCTTTTTCTCGAGACAAGGAGGAAATCATCCTCCTTAAGCCACATTAAGCTTAACAAGACAAGTGGTTAGATGGACTTAGTCTGTCGGAAGACATTAATAAGTCCATATTTTTTGTTTTAATGTTGATTTAAATTTTTATTGATTTAGTACTTGTTTTAATTATAATTTCTTGCTTTAATTTTATTTTGTTGTGATTTAATTTAATTTTTGATGATTAGTTGCAGGTGGATTTCAAAACAGATGGGAAAAACCTTAAAAATTTTATGGCAGAGGAAAAACCAGAAAAACACAACGTTTCGCACACCCTACGAAAATTTTACAAGGCTTGCGAAAATCCCAAATATCATTTCGCAAAGGGTGCAAAAATTTGCACACCCTGCGAAAGCCAATTCGCACACCCTGTGAAAATTTTGTAGGGCATGCAAAAAAATCGCACACCCAGCTTTACAAAAATGCTTTGTGAAAAGCTGTGCAAAATTAGAGAGGGTGTTCGAACCCATTTTGCAACCTTAGATAAATTTCGCAAACCCTGTGCGAATTCCAACAGCTTGTGCGAAAACCAATGGTCACTGAAAAGTCTATTTAAACCCCTTCAGGCTCAGTTTTCATTTCGCACACCCCATCTGCCCATTGCAAAAGCCTCCATCACCTTGCGACGCCCCAGCTTCCATGGTTTTTTCTCCATTGGACGCCTCGTGCCCACCCATTTGAAGAGGCGACCCACACCAAACCTGTGGAACATAGACCCGAGCCTCTTACTCCATTTCTGACATGGCGTGGATTAGAGG